>NC_068939.1:532010-595802 GCF_016801865.2 Culex pipiens pallens
TTGAAGGAATTGACTTCCACAAAAAAAAAAAACATGTTCAATTGATATTTCACGAGCCGGTTTCCGTTCATGCCCTCGTCGTCGCTGCTAAGCTTATAGAGAGAATGCGGTGGCTCTTGAGTGAAACATCTAGACGAATATCCTAATCTACTTGTCATGCCTTTTTGTCTTTCCTACACCGATTGAGAAATAGGTAAAGTGACTGAAAGAGCTCTTGTGCACCTCGAGACAGAAGTGCCAATTTCTGTTTCATTCTGTTCAGAATAGCTCGCTGAGGTACAAATAGACGGAAAAATATGAAAATGATGCTCGAGCTGTTTTTTTTCTCTCTTTTTGCGTGTTTTGTTTGTTTGATAAAGTATTTCAAGAGGATAACGAAAGCAGAAATATATAACCAGCGAAACACATTTAATTAAGAGATTATCCTCGTAGATGACATAATTTGAATTTAAATTTTTGTCATTCATTTTTTGTGTTCCACTGCTTCTTATGTAGCCAGAAATTCCTTACCGCATTCCACTTGGTGGCTTCCTCTCATCCGCGAACTGGTGGAAAAGCCAAAAATGTCTTTAATCATATTTATTTATTCATGAATTTTTCCTCCAATCCACCCCCGGCAGGCAAGCCACGGCTTGCGGTACACGCCTGTGGCGGAAAACGCAAATGTATGTATAGCAAAACATTCAAGGAGAGAAAGTCAAATTTTTCCTCATTCTTCCCGCGGCTTGGAATGGTGTCAGAGTCGGAGGTGGAAGAAACTCATTCCTAGCGATAATGCGATACGGTGCAGTTGATAAGCGGAATTCGCATTTTTATCATTTGTCATATCATGATTGGGCCTCTTCTGTTTCGTGCCTAGATTGTTTTCGATGATATTCATTATGGAGAAATTTCACGAGACCCAATTTCATATTTTCAAAATCTGAAAGTTTAGCTGTTGAGGAGGAGACTTTAACTTGTGGTTTCAACTTGTGGTGATATTCTCCTTTAGGTGAAGCGTATCCAAATTGTAAATTAAATTCAATAAAGCCTTTGCTATTTTCCAATCTTGCACAATCAAGATTATACATGCCCCTTGTTTCCGAGTCATTCAGATTGATCCGGTACTTCATTTTGTCCAAGACATCAATTAACACTGTCTATAAATCAATCCACCCCGTGCCTTCCAGTGAATGACACGCTGTCCACTGTCCACTGCCGCTGCCATTACTCGTCCAAGCCAGAAACATTCCTGGATGGTTGTTTTTCTCAGAACTCCGGCTCCAAGATTGATTACGCTCGAGTATCAGTGCAGCTCTCTAGTCTTACCCCATTGAACTGAGATTTATTGGGTGACCATTCTTCGGAAGTCAATGGACGACATAGAGGTAAATCGAATTACTATGCTTCCCTGGCAATTGATGGAACGCAAAACAACAGTGTGTGTGTGACTTTGCTGATAGATGGATGAGTGAAGTTATTTGGAAAGACAGGCTGGTTACAATATGATAAGTTCGAACAATTTATTCAGAAATCGACACCTTGAAATTAACCCGTCGTTGTTAAAGTCTTACATTTTTTTAGATTTGTATAGGTGTGTTACGAGGGGGAGTCGTCTAAAAATCCAAATTTCTTGGGGATGATTTATTTGTTTTATAAAATGCAAGAAATGAAACATCAAAGAGCTGTTTTATTAAACTTGAAGAAATAACTCATTTAACTCTGGTTTCACAAAAATCCAGCTGGATAATCCCTTTCACTGATACGCCGCTGACAAGGACACTGTAGAATTGCGCTTTCGGACAGATAACATCAAACAACATTATGTAGTTGAAATTATGCGACCCAGCGCGTCCGGCTATTGAGCAGAGTTGACTTCACATCCCTAACCTCATGGAATGACTAGTACGGCTGGTACGTTGTCGAAACTTTCACCAGACTGTCACTCTGCTGCCAATAAAGTAGCTTACTTTATGTTCTCGTACTATCTGGCCTAAAATTCGGTGGTCGGAAAATTGCCACCACGCGGTCTCGGGCCTCGTTACTGTTGTTGTTTGTGTATGCAGGACAGACCCCAAAACATGACACGTGGCTCGTTCAACAACATTCAGTTTGTTTAGACTGGGTAAGGGTAGAGCGTCCAATTTCCCGGGGTTACAAAATTCCCGGGAAACGGGAAATTTTCAACAAATTTCCCGGGAAATCCCGGGAATTCCCGGGAAATTTGAAATTTATCGAAAATTGTTCTGATTCTGGTTTTGGTTAATATTTTGCAACAAAATAGAATAAAATAGCAACTATAATGGTCAAAATAAGTGTTAGGTTCAATTAATGCCTTGGTTGGTTGTTAAAAAACATACAACTTCAGGAAAATATATAAAAATTCTCTAAATATATAAGCTGTCTTTCCATTCGTTCAAAATATCAAAAAATAATGATTGGTATTTTGTATTGATAAGAGTAGCTAAGTATAATTTTTTAATCACAGAGTTTGGAATGTAAATAAAATGAATCCATGCTCCAAAACGATAAAATTGCTTTTGAATAAGTTTCTGTGACCAGCTTGAGAGAAAATAATAGAGAATAAAACTGATAATTTAGTGGAAATCAAATGAAAAAAAAAATCATGCAGCAAATGTGTTTTTCATGGCTAAACATTGCAATGAAAAAATTATAATAAAGTAAATATGTTTTTTATGGCAAATATTTTCCAGAACAAATCTTTCTTGTTTGATCGCATGAATAAATAGATAAGCATTGAATTTACCTTAAAAATCTGCTATTCACTTCAAATACCATTTTTATGTAATCACAACTCAAAGTTTTCAAATGTTTGGAGCGAGTATTTGAAATATGTTCGCTTTTTTTGGGCACTTTTTATTTAATACGAAGTAGTTTTTTAATGATTTTTTAATGATTCGGCCTAGTAAAAGACTTCGGTTAAAATAATTTTCCTAGAAATAAAAGTTGTTTAGTAGTTTCAGATTTAAACCTTACGCCCTTGGTAACTGTTACTAAGTAGTGCTCTATATTTTTTTTACTTTTGACTGTATTCTCTAACACTTTTAAACAAATTAACCTAATTCTTCTAGCAAAAATCCTCTTAGAGACATTTAATGATACCAATTCAATTTTCTTCCAATTTGGTCATGGTAAACAAAACGTAAAAAAAATCAATTTTGATCTTGGCGGGAAGAGTTACCTTATTTTCAAATGATATAACAAGATTTTTTGTTTAAAAAGCTTACCAAAATTTTAATAGTTTATTTTCATTTCATAATATCGTAATTTTTGTTGCCCAACAAATAAACAAGATCTATTCCTAGTTGTGAATGCTTCAGAAATTAATATCATCTGAAATAAATCTTGACATGAAATTTTCAGACGAACTGATAAGTTCAATAAGAACAGTAAATTGAATTTAATAAAATAAAATTTAGTTCTTTCATTTCTTTTTGTAAGTTTAATAAAATGTAGGTACCAAAAAGTTAAGAAAATGTATACTTCCGCTTGAATTTCGGGAATTCCCGGGAAATTTAGAAATTTCCCGGGAAACGGGAAATATTTTTTTTCGGGAAATCCCGGGAATTCCCGGGAAATTTTTTCCCGGGACGGGAAATTGGACGCTCTAGGTAAGGGAAACGGTCGGATGCGTGATGCTCAGATTGGATGGACGGAACTCAATAACTGAGCCGTTACAGAGTACTTAAAAATATGTATCCGCTTCCCAAGCGCCGGTGAAAAATCACTGAAAGAGAGTAATTTCACATTCTTATTCATGTGCCTGAGACAAATAGATGGGGGCAAGAAAGCTCCAATTTGTTTCCACTCCAATCATTCCTTATGCAAAATTCGTCCCCGTATAAATCTTGCCGCCGAAAACACAAAGTCAAGATTGTCGGATTGAGATCGACCAAGCAAAACAACAAGCTTTTCCTGATGTACACTGAGGGTGGAAAGAATACAATAACGAGCCATTTCTCCCGCTCAAAGAGAGCGCCACATTCCACGAAAATGGCGCAGCGATAAATCCTGGCAGCGTACATGGACACAGTTACAATATTTTTGGAAAATCTGGGCTAATACATAAACTAAACTTTGATTTAAATTTTGCCATTGTCAGTAGAAAAAATGTCTTGTTAAAAGTTGAAGAGGATAACTTGAAAACTTTTTTTTCTAAATCAATCATTTTTAATGTTTACAAAGACATATGGTTCTAAGCATTACAAATAAAGCCGAAAAATTCTAACTGTGCACAACACTGATGGTGAAAACAAAACCTCTTATAGGACTTTTTTCGTCTTCATCCAGCACTCACCCATGCAAGCTGGACGGCACAGGAAAGGAAGGGCCGGAGGGTCTATTTATAGCGACAATCTCTGCTCCTAATGAGACACAATCAATCGCCGTCGCCGGATGCGATGAGGACATCCGCCCCAAAGGGCTTTTTGTTTTCGCCGCAGCATCTCCGGTCCGGACGCCATCATCACCAGTGGCAACCCATCAATCTGCGATTGCCAAATTGTGGCCTTTTTCACAGGATAATCTCACCAAAATGCTAGAAAGCAGCTTTTTTTCATTTTTGAAAGTACTTCTACGTTTACCTGTGCTTTTCAAGTTTTTCGATACAGATCTTTGTTAAAGTTCTCTGTCCTTTATTCCATCAAGTAACTTGTTTCCAAACTAGCATATCTTCCCCCCAAAAGCCTCGTAAACAGTCTCTCTAAGTCTGGCCAGACCACTTCATCTATATTCCAGCGCTCGTGAGTATCTAACCGCCCAGAAATGCACACTCTTTTCGCCGGTGCAGTTACTGCAGAAGTACTGCAGCATCCGAACATGAAAAGTGGTTTCTCTATGGCAAGTGAAAAGAAGTAGCATCATCATCAGCATGCTGGCTGGCTGGCGGTACCAACAACCCTGTGCCACGAAGCCAACGGAAAGCAAGGCACGTTCTACGTGGCGTCTCCACCGCAACCCAACTCTCAACTCCTTTTGAAACCTCGTACCTGCCTTGGCCACGCTGCTGGTTGGTGCTGTGTGCGGGTGTGAAGTGAAAATGAATGAGTTTAACATCAGAGTGGCAAAATTATACCTTTTTAAGGTGAAGAAAGGCACGAGGAACGGGGGTGGTCCGCTAGGAAGTCCTCATTGTTTCAAGAGTGAATGAATACTTAACTGTGGACACGAAAAGCTTCTGAAGGGTTCTCCTCTCGCCGGCGGCGGGAAAGGTAAAGGAGTGCAGATGACTTGAACGAAATAAAGAAGCGTGGAAGTGTGCTTTTTCCTTTCCTTGTTTCAAGTGGGTCTGCTTTACGCCCTCTTGCACAATCTTAGGAAGGATGCAGGCTACCATAGCGACGATGGCCGAGTATCAAGTTTTCTTCTGGTTTTCTTCGGCCACGGACCACTGGACCAGCAGCCATGAAAAGGGTGGGATTTTATTAAGTACAATTAGTTCTGTGGAGCATTATCGTTTGAATGCAAATTATCATGCTAAAAGCGCACCCGGTTGAGCTGTAACAAAAGGTACACTTTCGCAGGAAGAACAAATGATAACTTTGACTAATGGAATGCTTTGGGAACTTGGAATGAACTTGAGTTTTGAGAAATTATCTCTTGTTCGAGCAGGTGCAAACAACATTCTTAGAATTTCTTTAAAAATTTGGCTAAAAGTATAAGCCAATCATACCAAGAAATTCAGATTCCATTGTGGCAGCGTTAATTTTTTATCAAGATAAAACTACTAAAAAGCATTGTCTTTACTTCATCAACAGCCACGGACTAAAATTCATCGAGTTTCTTTGACATGACCTATTTTTCACCTCCCCCCACGCATATAGCCACAGATGTAATATCTCAACTCCCTTGGCTCTAATTAACATACGTAGCCAAGATAAGGGCCGAAATTTTGGCGACAAAATTAACATATCTCCGTATCATTAATCGGAGCACGATGGGGCACGAAAAATGATCGTTCATTAACTCCACCCCGCGGGGTTTCTGACGCCCTGGAGTTGATTATCATCGTCTTCACCACAATGACATCCTCTCATTGTTTTCTGCGCCACACCACGCTACAAGCGGAAACGCACTTGAAAGCAGGGTTAGTTGTCGAGCCATTAACGACAAACGATGGGACTCGGAGTGAGGGACCTGAACCAGAGATAGTGAGAATGAGTGGGTGGAAGTCATACATAGAGTATTGTTGTCGAGTTTTCTGGTAGAGGACGGATAATAACGTTTCACGATGATAACGATGATAAAAATGACGAATATGATGTCATACCAAAGCCGCTGTCTCATGGCCCGCGGCGTCACGGGGAGCAGTCCTCAAAGCAACGGCGGGACTCCCATTCCGCCCCCAAAACAATAGCCCATTTATCGTAATTTGAGCTTGACTCTCCCCCCAACGCCGTAACGGAACAACAATAGACGATGAAAGTGGGCGGAAGAGAGGAATGGATGATGAGCTTGTACTTTTTGTCAGATTTATTTAGCTTTTCACATTATCTTCCTCGTGTATATAGGAAGCTTTCAACGGATGGGAGTAGGGATAAGAAAGTGTGAGATATAAGGATTGACTGAAGATGCCCAAATTCGGCTGAATCTGACATCGAAACCAATCGGTATCGAAGAAGAGAGATTCTGGTCCTCATTCATATGGAACAGGCCAGAAAACAACAACGGAAACAACAATGACAACAATGCAATGTAACGGATGGCTGGGCTTTCTCGCCTTTAACGTGCATGGAAAAAAGATACGTTATGTGAATCCTTCACAGCTTCCGAGGATGGAAAGCCCTAGCATGCTTAGTATTGGTTTCCTTCGAGGAGGTGGCAATCCATTTATCATTTATTCACACCAGCACCAAGGACCTTTTCTCTACGAGGAAAATACGAAGGGAGCGTGAAGGCAGATGGTGATAACGACATCAAATGAGTAAAATCTGGCTTTTCCTCTTTGGGCGGAAGAAAAGTTACATCACACAGACAAAAATAATGTACTGCACCCTGTGGGAACTTATGGATTGAACAAATAGATCCCGGTGCGAATTGAACTCTGGTGTGTTGCGTAAGAGGTGCCACAAATATTCTGTTCCAAGTCATCACAGTGTGATGAGAAATGTTGAAAAATTTAATAAAATCATTGTACACAAGAAATATCAATGACATTAATATAGGTTCCTCCAAATGTTTACTTTTTCTAGTTCGATTATTGATTTAAACCCCACTTGAAAAATTAACTTTAAATTGTGGTTAATCGAGACGAAAAGTTGTTAATTTTAGATCACTTTTTCAAAACAACCGATGCGTGTTTTAAAAAGGACCCATTCCGCTACAATAATTCAACCTTAAGGCACAGAGAACAGATGTACATCACTGAATAAAAAGCGTCGAAAAACGTGTGTAAAAATTTAAACCAAGATACGTTGAAAAGAGCTAGGGTGTGCATCATCCGCCTAGATAGCGCCACTTCAAAAATCATGATGACCTACAGTAGCAGAACGTTGGACCATCCATTCACTGCACAAAACATTCCGAACGAACGACATCAGACCAATGTCCGACTGTCCTTCATCGTAGGGGTACGATTTTACGCGCAAAAGAAAATAACAAAATCAGCTGTGAAGGTAAACAAAACGAAATCAGAGTTAACATGTGGAAAGGTACTATTTTAAGCTATCGTTCAAAAAAAATAATTTTTAAACAAGTTTTCTGCTATGTTTTTTTTAATGTTAATGCATTTTTGCATTATTTGCGGTCAATTGAAATTGTACTGAAGTAAATTTAGTTTATAAACGAGGAAAATATTATTTTTCTGAGGAAATTATTGAGCCATTATACATTGTTAAGTCAAGTAATCTCAGCTGCGACGGTGGCGCCGCCAAGCGTATCCTTTACACCCTAATTTCTTTGATGCAAGATTGTATGCAACACATTTTGTGAGTGCTACAGTGTTTACACACAAGTTCGAGCCTAGATGTACATCTGTTCTCTGTGCTTAAGGTTTGTCTTCACAAAAGTTACTGTTTCTCTCATCAGTCCCCCTTTCCCAAGTCTGATATGGAACGAATATTGTTGGCCTCCCCAACACGGAGTCTTGTAGCTTTTCGATGTAGAAATATACTTGCAAAAGCTCCCACCACTTGATGGAAATATTATTCGAGGTAATACTTTGACTTGTTTTGATTTTGTACAACTCATTCAGAAACTTGTTTTTCCAGTATATTATGTTTATAAAATTTCATAATATTGTATATGTCAACAAAAACGGTACGCTCCGTTGGGTTCGATTCAAATGGACCGGAAATGCCAACAATTTTAATACATTTTCCAAGTGATTCACTCAATTCACGATTATCGCCATCTCTCGTGCCAAATTGGCTGTTAGAAAGTGACACTTTTCGTGATTGCCAAAAACAACACATTGAATAGCAATACACAATTGGAAAAAAAACTATGGTTGAAAAAATCAAAACAGTGCCATGCACCCTTCCCCAATCCAGACAGCCCAATCAAGCGATTTGAGTTTGGAAATAAACATGAAATATATTGACGCATACAGGCACCTGGCTCAACCGAAAAATATCGTTGTTTTGCTGCACCCTCAAGGGCTGTGTGATGTGGCGGTTCACATTTTTTTTATTCGTCTGTTTGTATGTTATCAGTTGGGGCACTACTCTCATTCTCGTCATACCCAAACCCCAAAGAAATGACTTTTTCCAATTCCCCGGCCAAATGGAGGCAAGGGTGCACCCCAAAATCGAATCCTGTCCGCGCGCAAGGGAAAATATTTAAATTTCATTTCGAATCCTGTCCGTCGTCCTGTCCATCGTGCCCAACAGTCGCAATTTATATTGAATCGAAAGGGCAAAATCGAAAACTACGTCCCACCTTCAAACACCATCCATTTACAGGGGTGTGAATGGGATGAAGAGGGAAGCGAGGGTGAGAGAGGACTGTAAAAATGATCGCAAAAAATAGCGGAAAATTGACTCGTGGAACTCAATTTGCGCTGTGCTTTTATGATTTTGGGGCCACTGACTGTCTTCGGTGAGATCACACTGCTCGCGCGGATTTCGTCAAATTTACATGGATATTAATGGGATTGTCTTTCTGAGTGTAAATATCATTGCTGATTGACTTTGCAAGTTAAAGTTTATTTGAGACGAAATTTACAAATAACACAGTGATCCGGATCAAAAAAATTTTCAAAACAAAAAAAACCTGTCAAGAACATTTCATCATTTTATGTATATGAGCAGTTCTCTAGGATTTCGGTCATTCGATTTTTTTTGTATTTTTTAATCCGACTGAAACTTTTTTGGTGCCTTCGGTATGCCCAAAGAAGCCATTTTGCATCATTAGTTTGTCCATATAATTTTCCATACAAATTTGGCAGCTGTCCATACAAAAATGATGTATGAAAATTCAAAAATCTGTATCTTTTGAAGGAATTTTTTGATCGATTTGGTGTCTTCGGCAAAGTTGTAGGTTTGGATACGGACTACACTGGAAAAAAATAATACACGGTAAAAAAAATTTGGTGATTTTTTTATTTAACTTTTTAACACTAAAACTTGATTTGCAAAAAAACACTATTTTTATTTTTTTTTATTTTTTGATATGTTTTAGAGGACATAAAATGCCAACTTTTCAGAAATTTCCAGGTTGTGCAAAAATTCATTGACCGAGTTATGAAATTTTTAATCAATACTGATTTTTTCAAAAAATCGAAATTTTTATCGTAAAAATTTTACAACTTCTTTTTTCGATGTATAATCAAATTTGCAATCAAAAAGTACTTTAGTAAAATTTTGATAAAGTGCACCGTTTTCAAGTTATAGCCATATTTAAGTGACTTTTTTGAAAATAGTCGCAGTTTTTAATTTTTTTAAATTAGTGCACATGTTTGCCCACTTTTGAAAAAAATATTTTTGAAAAGCTGAGAAAATTCTCTATATTTTGCTTATTCGGACTTTGTTGATACGACCTTTAGTTGCTGAGATATTGCAATGCAAAGGTTTAAAAACAGGAAAATTGATGTTTTCTAAGTCTCACACAAACAACCCACCATTTTCTATCGTCAATATCTCAGCAACTAATTGTCCGATTTTCAATGTTAATATATGAAACATTTGTAAAATTTTCCGATCTTTTCGAAAAAAATATTTTCAAAATTTTCAAATCAAGACTAACATTTCAAAAAGGCCAAACATTCAATATCAATTTTCCTGTTTTTAAACCTTTGCATTGCAATATCTCAGCAACTAAAGGTCGTATCAACAAAGTCCGAATAAGCAAAATATAGAGAATTTTCTCAGCTTTTCAAAAATATTTTTTTCAAAAGTGGGCAAACATGTGCACTAATTTAAAAAAATTAAAAACTGCGACTATTTTCAAAAAAGTCACTTAAATATGGCTATAACTTGAAAACGGTGCACTTTATCAAAATTTTACTAAAGTACTTTTTGATTGCAAATTTGATTATACATCGAAAAAAGAAGTTGTAAAATTTTTACGATAAAAATTTCGATTTTTTGAAAAAATCAGTATTGATTAAAAAATTCATAACTCGGTCAATGAATTTTTGCACAACCTGGAAATTTCTGAAAAGTTGGCATTTTATGTTCTCTAAAACATATCAAAAAATAAAAAAAAATAAAAATAGTGTTTTTTTGCAAATCAAGTTTTAGTGTTAAAAAGTTAAATAAAAAAATCACCAAAATTTTTTTACCGTGTATTATTTTTTTCCAGTGTAGTCCGTATCCATACCTACAACTTTGCCGAAGACACCAAATCGATCAAAAATTCCTTCAAAAGATACAGATTTTTGAATTTTCATACATCATTTTTGTATGGACAGCTGCCAAATTTGTATGGAAAATTATATGGACAAACTAATGATGCAAAATGGCTTCTTAGGGCATACCGAAGGCACCAAAAAAGTTTCAGTCGGATTAAAAAATACAAAAATTAAAATTGAAGAAAAAAGACCGATTTCGTAGAGAATTGCTCATATGCAGTAGGCCGTCCCAAAAAAAAATAAAAGTTGTCAAATCTTTGGTGCTCACCCCTAGAATGATAGATTAGGATGTCAGGAACAATGTTTTCATACAACAAAAAATTCCCAAAAATGGTTTACAACTCGCGCGCGGAGCTTGAATGAAAAAAGTGCATTTTTCGAGTATTTTTCAGAAATGCGCGTAACAATCATACTAAAGTCATTCAAATTTGGTCGCCTTGGACTTCAAGTTATCGTTTTATGTCCCCTGAACAAATTCCTGTACAGACATGGTCCATAAAAGCTTGTGTTTGAGCATGGCAGGGCGTTTTAGGGAGAAAAATTTGTATTTTTTAGCTAAAAAATTTCAAAAATCACTCCCCAAAACGAGCCAAAAAATTTTGCAGCCAAAACTAATGCATTCAGCTTATAGGAAATTTTACGGAGATCATTTTGCTTTTTTTGACATTCAATTTATGTCCACGCAAAGCCGAGATATTTGCATTTTAGTGAAGAAAAAGTGACGAATTTTCAAAATTCTTAGTATATAAGCGTTTATTACATAAAACATGGGCTACTATGATTACAAACGAGAAGGCATATATTTTGGATATTTTTATTTTGTTCGCTCAAAAACGATATTTGTTAATAACATTTCATGAAAAAACATGAGATTTTCTCACAATGTGACGTAAACGACAAATAATCATAAATCAAAAGTAATTTTATTAAAGTTCGTATATCCAAGCTGTGAACGTGATTTTTTTGCATGTACATTCGAATGAAACTAATTCATCCATAAAATTTTTTTTTTTTCAAAAATAGTTACCCATAAGAGCTTTATTTGTTCATATCGAGAAGATCACAGAGCAGTACTTATAAATATGTCGTTTACGTCACATTGTGAGAAAATCTCATGTTTTTTCATGAAATGTTATTAACAAATATCGTTTTTGAGCGAGCAAAATAAAAATATCCAAAATATATGCCTTCTCGTTTGTAATCATAGTAGCCCATGTTTTATGTTAAAAACGCTTATATACTAAGAATTTTGAAAATTCGTCACTTTTTGTTCACTAAAATGCAAATATCTCGGCTTTGCGTGGACATAAATTGAATGTCAAAAAAAGCAAAATGATCTCCGTAAAATTTCCTATAAGCTGAATGCATTAGTTTTGGCTGCAAATTTTTTTGGCTCGTTTTGGGGAGTGATTTTTGAAATTTTTTAGCTAAAAAATACAAATTTTTCTCCCTAAAACGCCCTGCCATGCTCAAACACAAGCTTTTATGGACCATGTCTGTACAGGAATTTGTTCAGGGGACATAAAACGATAACTTGAAGTCCAAGGCGACCAAATTTGAATGACTTTAGTATGATTGTTACGCGCATTTCTGAAAAATACTCGAAAAATGCACTTTTTTCATTCAAGCTCCGCGCGCGAGTTGTAAACCATTTTTGGGAATTTTTTGTTGTATGAAAACATTGTTCCTGACATCCTAATCTATCATTCTAGGGGTGAGCACCAAAGATTTAACAACTTTTATTTTTTTTGGGACGCCCTAATATGCAGCTATAATTCTAGACACCTATTTAAAAGTTCTAATTTCTAAGCCATTCAACTTTATAAACTCGTCGTCTGCAAACGGCAATTTTCGGGCTATAAATAACCTCAAAACGTTGACCATGTATGTAGAGTGCACGCTGCATGTGACCCTTTTTCTTGAACTTTGGCAGCTGACTCGACAATGTGCATCCACAGGAGCCGTTTTTGCCTTGTTGCTCATCCATTGTCCCGCCGGACAAAAAAAGGGGGCCACCCTCCAAAAAGGAAGCACAGTCTAACCGTAATATGTTAGCCAAATTTATTGGCCCCCAAAAGAAGACTTATTGCGGTGTTTATATGTTGTGTTTTTCCTCTTTCTGTACAGAGTCACCGTTTAAGAACTACCAGCACTAGTTTAGGCTTGTGGACATTTATATGGTCGAAAATTGTAACAACATTTAGTCTGGTAGATTTAACTGATATTGTTAAAAAAAATACCACAATTCTCAAAGTTTCAATAGGAAGCATCTCGAGTTTTCTATGGTACCAATTGATTCCATCTATAAATCTTCATTATTCGCTAAATTTAATAACCTTTTGTGGAAATAAATCTCCGGAAAACATTCACTCCGTTCAGTTGTGGTCGCATGGCGCTGGCCAGTGCCTTTCACCGTGGACGTCGTCAACCGGAAATGAAAGTAAACATGCAGTCATAAATCTAGTCGAGCCGAACATTTTCACGCGGATCTCTCGGTCCAGCTCTGGTTCAGTGAGGCAGTTTGGATAATAAAGTGCCACTCGCGTACGCACAGCCACACTTTGGAACCGCAATTATTTGGCGCTCACGAACGGAAATGTATCAAGTATCAATTGTCAATATACTTGGAAATTGCCGCTCAAAGAATGATAAATTTGGCATTGAAGAATTGATTTGGTTGGCTGCGTAGATTTAATCTTAGATAACAGATAGAATATTTGAGTTAGCAAATCAATGTCAGCATAAAAAATATACTTTTTTGCAATTCCGTCGTGAAACTACTTACTTTTCCTGTCATTCTTGAACGACGAAATAGCCTACTTTTCTGTACCAAAAATAACAGAATCGAATAGCAACACTTTTTAAAATAAATGCTGAAAAGTTCTACTTTTCAGCACTGAAATGGGTGCTGAAAAGTTGAACTTTTCAGCATTTGTTTCGAAAAGTAACACTTTTCAACATTTTTTTGATTTAAACGATTTATTGACAAAATACATGACAATTTGACTAAAAATTTCACCCAATTGGTGTTTTTCGGAATTGCAAAAAATGTTGTATGGAACTCGTTGCAAAACTTGATTTTTTCAGCACTCTTCGTATTTATCCAACTCGGTGAACCTCGTTGGATAAATGTACGACTCGTGCTGAAAAAATCCTCTTTTTGCAACTTGTTGCATAAACTACTATTATAGCACTGCACTCTTATTCAAAACATCGTCACTCTGAACATTTTTTCCTGAAGTTTGGTTTTATTAAAGTTTTAGCTTGAGTAAAAAAAATCAAATTATTTAGCATGGGGATCACTTGAATTACTCTAATCAAGATGAAGGAAAGTTTCAATCCAACTTTATCCTCGAATTCTGCTTAATTGATGCCGAAGCGGCAAGGAAACAGATTTGCGCCTTTCCAAGCTGATGATTAGATGACAGCGCTCGATTTCACTGGCTGGGTGAATGTCGAGAATGTTGTCGCTTGGCTTCACTTCAATTTCATCGTGAAAGTGGCAGGGAAAAAAAATCCAAACCCCAAACAGGCTGAAGCAAAAATGGTCTGATGGTGTTGCCCCTGACGATGACCCTATTTTAATTTGAGACGATGACAAAACCGGCATCAGAAAGGTTTCCTGAAAATGTCCTAGCTGGAAATGAAGAATTTTCAAATTAATTCTATTTTGTTCATGCTTGAGCGGTGCTGAGTGTTTTTCATGTAGATTAATTAGCTACCATGGTTTCCCTTTCCATTACCACGTAAACTATTCAAACTTTTTCGATTGCGCTCTTTCAAGAATAAACTGAACGAGCAAAGAATATGTCAGTTGATATCAATATCAACAGTTACTCAAAACTGAAAGAATCACAACAGTCGACGTCAAAGTGACTACTGTGCTATCTTAGCTTTGTACTCTGAAATTTACACTGAACAGATGGAATGATCACTTGGTACCGTAGAGTATCGTCGAGAGGACATCGAATTGAAAATCGATTGCACATCTCAACATTGAGGAGTGCTGCTGCCAATACTGCAGAGAAAATTTCAATTTGAATGGAAATGCAAACATCTTCCTCGTCTCGTCTCGTCTCATTGCGATGAGATTTTTTTCCACTTTTCCTCTAGTTGTCGCCATTGTTGAACAAGCAACTCGATGTTGTTTTTTTTTTCGCCTTTCTAGTACGGTGACAATGACATTCTATTGATTGTTGTGTTTCGTTTCTTTCAGCATTGGTATGCTGCGTAGGTACAATATCGGGTTCATTCAACGGAAAGAAGTTCTGTTCAGTGGAACGATACCGTATTGTGTGAGTGATTCAATATTGCACAAAAAGGAGCGAATCGAGAGAAAACATCGATTTATCGCTCGTACAATGGTGAGAAGCTCTAGAATTGTCGTGCTATCAGAAGTGTAGCTCACGATGTTTGAATCTTGAGTGATTGAAATATTCGCTATTGAAAAAAATGAGTGTGGGTTTTTGTTCAACTAATTAAGAGTTCGAAAGCAATTTTCAGCCATCCACGTGAAATTTATTACTTTGTGGCATGCGATGATTTTCGCTACACTCTGTCCGTTGAGTTCTGCTGGAAATGAACTTTTAATCAACTCGTTATTGGTTGAAAAGCCAACTTTTTTTGCCGCAAAATTAAATGTCATCACGAAGTTCATTCAAACTCACCCAGCTGGAAACTTTTGCCCATACTGTGGCAAACCCAACGAAAACGTCGCGGCGGAGGGTGTGTTTCCACGGGGGAGTGAACGCCAACGAACGACAAACCGACTGTGTGGAGGCAGGCAGAATAAAAACTAGTTTAAATAATGCCATGCTGCATGTGGTGAAAATAATGTGATTAAAGCTTATCGCCCAGGATTCTCTCTTTTTTCCGTGCCGATTCTTGCCCCCCAGAACGATCAACGCAAATGACGCGTGCGGATGGGAAAACCCACAGCAGTTAGTGTTTCCAACTTGGAGGATAGGGTGGTTCTGTTTTTTTTTAAATATGCTGTCTAGTAATATTTTGGTTTTGGTATGCTCATATTCTAAATTTTGTTTACCTCGATTGAAACCCTGTTTTCATATTTTTTCATTGGAAGAACCCCAGCAGCACCAAATTACTTACCCGCTCTCATCATTGCCATCATTTTCAAATAATCAAGCAGTATTATAATAATCATTATCATCATCAGCAGTGCCAGGCTTCACACCCTTTGTGGATTGGGGTAGGAGAAAATTTTGCAGCTTCATATAAACCGGTAATGAAATGCAGTTATCGCAGGCTCATGTGCCACCGACATTTCCCATTATGAAGCACATAAAATGAAAGCCCCAGCTTTAATATTACGCTACGTAAATTTCACACTTGGTCCTGTAACCATGTTTGAATTGATAGGGAATAAAGTCATGCAAGCACCCAAAAACATGCATAAATCCCAACCCAGGAAACTCGGTATTCTTTTTCCCACTTAAGCAAACTTGCTCAAATTTGTTAGTTAAGTTAGTGTTGAGATAATATTCCAAGCAAAGGCAACGAAAAAAGGGAAAACTTTCGAGGAAACTTTCTCGCGGCAGTCCTCTCGTAAACACTTGCTTTTGCACTTTTTTCCAGCTCACTTGGTGGCGCGCTAAATTTCCCTCCCCCATAAAGTCACTTCCAGACACTTTGGGACAGTGGCACCGCCTTAAGCGAGGAGTGCGACAACTCGGTGCACTGGCTCATAATTTTTCGACGGACCCGATCTCGGTGGTAGATCGCTTAAGTGTCATTTTGCGCCACACCGAGCAAACATTGCACCATAGTTTGAGGGTGGAAAAGTGTCCCGAAAAGCGATATCGATGGAATGACAGCTTGTTTAAATTTAGCAGAGCTTCTACTTAAGACAGAGCAGAAGGGAAAAAAATATCTTGCGACGGGATCAGTTGGGTAGCAACGGAAAAGTTTAGCTGGTCGTTTTTTTCTTCGTGTCGATTTTCCACTTTTCAACACTTTTTTCTAGAAGTTTGTCGCTCGCGTCCAAATAGTCGTGACACCGCAGAGCATTTCAGTCTGCAGTCTTTTGGTTAAGCAAAGAAATGAAGAAAACTTTCGTTCTATGGGCAAATTTTCTGGACGAAAGCGAAAGTTTTTTTTTTCTCGCAAATTGGCCAAAGCTTGGATAAACCATCTAAAACCGATGATAAAAGGAGAGTCTCAATCTTTGCTTGAAAAAGCTGAAAAAATCAAATCAATCATTTTCCAATTTTAAATTTTAAAGCTGGAAGTGGAAACAATATAAATCATTAAAATCAAATCAGAAAAAAGAAAAAAATTACAACTCCACAACAACCTCACGTCAACACCATGTCCCTAGGCCGCGATGGTGGTGTTCAATTCTCTGAAGATCGATAGATTTTTCAATCAATTCCTTACCGCTCACCTGCCAAGTAGGGTGTGCTGGCGAACGGCCAAAGCTCAGCCACCAGCTCCACCCGCCGATATGCCACGTGGAAAGGAAACCGCGCAACATCCTCCCGCAGGCTGTGCGAGGACAAACTTTTTGCACCCGCTAGAAATTGATGTTGTTTATTCTCCTGCCCAGCCTAGCCTAGCCCACCCCAAGACACCCCTTTTACTTGCCAGGGCAAAAGAAAATTTACACCCAGATGGCATAAAAATGTTAAAGAGATGCTTCGAACGGGTTTCTCGACTTTCACAGTTTCTTCGACAGTAGCAGAAAGAAAAGTTTTTCCTCCTCAAGTTCTTATGCTTTCAAGAAAACCCTTTGAAGCTTTGCTCTGCGGTTATATATTTTATGCCACAGCCACAGCAGAGTGAACGCACCATTCGTATATCGATGGATTTTCCTGGAGTTTAGTGATAGGTTGGAAACTTGATATAGAATATTTAACTTAACTCCCACCTTGCACAGATGTTGCGCCTTTGGTCTGCTGGTGTTTTCAAACATTTCAAAGTGTTGCCTTTTTTTGCGAAAAACTTTGATGTTAGTTTCGCACTAAACTCCCACCACCGGGACGACATCAGAAGAAAAGCATTCACCGGTCGTTGTTTCTGAAGTCTACTTGAGGTCAACAAAAGGTTGGTGGGCGTCAAAATTGTGTTTATCCGGGTTTTCCTTGGGCAAACAAACTCCCAGAAGGACGACTTTTCATCACCCCGGAAACCGCCCATTTGGAACGATTTACGGTCGGACACAATCCAGCGGGTCGTGTTTTTTTATGCCTTCTGGTAAAAAATAGATTGCAGCACAGCATCTAAGTAACTGTGTTTAATTCATTTAATTTGCAGAATAATTACAATAATTCTTAAATTCTGAAAAAGAACACTTACGGTTACTATACTAAACATGGCACATTAACCACTTTGACGTGGTTACTACATGATATATATATTTTGTGAGGTAAATTTTCAATTGTCCTGAACTGCCCCTGATCGCATAAATGTCCCATATGCATTTTCATCGCTTTTGAGTTATTGATGCAGTTTGATTCAAAATCGTGAGCTCTTTCAGAAAATCCTACAACATCCAGTACTTTGTTCTAGACATTCGTGAAAACTTAACACGTTTTGTGTGGGACAAACATCATATGAGTTTTTCTCAGCTTGCTGTTTTTAAATATGGGACATTTATGCGAACATGGGCAGTAGGGTGCTTAGAATATGGGACTTTTTCTCAAAACCTCGCTCAACAAGCTGAATATTGTTCCTTGAGCTATTTTAGGACACTGGGCAAATATGAGCAAAATTGGTCACCATTTTCCCATTGATATTCAAAGGTGAAGTTTGCATGGAAAAAATCGAAAAAATGTATGGAAAACCCAAGTTTCTTACGGTTTGGTATGCACGGTGTGCTACTTCCATCCAAATATTCCCAAAAGTGAGATTCCCATTGGAAATTTAATGCTCTACAACTTTGTAGAACATACCAAAACTGTAAAACTCGATCCTGAAAAGTTATTAGCGATTTAAAAAAGTCATTTTTGCATGAAAAACCTTTTTTCCACCAACTTTAGGCTCGAGTATCAATGGGTTAATTTCATCCAATTTCGCTCAAAATTTACACAGATGCTTAACCCAAAAAACCATTTTCCGCTTGTGGAGCAGGGGGTCATTTTTTTCTTGGCACCCTAATGGGCAGTGAACCATCGTGAAGATCTTTCAACCACCTACGACAACCATTTTTTATCCTTTTCATTTAGTCAATATTTATACGAAAAGGTTTTTGAACAAAGATTAGTTAAATAAAACATTTATCGAGTGACATTCATTTGATTTGATTCACAAATTAAAAAATATATAACCTTGTTTAAAGTGCCATAACAAATCACACTCTCTAGTGCCAGCTTTTAACTATCTAGTGCCTTCATTCGTTGTACTCGAACTAGCTGTGCCTTCTCAAATTTAGGTATTTTTTATGCCGCCACTGCTGCCGGAGGCTGCTTCAAACTTTTGCGATAGCACGCAAATAAATTGCCACTACCATTTTTTAGCAGCGTCCACTCGACACACGTTCCACGTTCGCTGGCTAGAATTGCGCTCTGGGGCAGTTGTTTCAATTTTTGGCACTTTGGTTAAAATTTTATTACTCTCACTCACAATTTTTGTTTTCCTGATAAGTTAAGAACATTTTGAATAAAATAATAAAAAAAATGAACTTTGAAAATGTACTTCCAAACATAATATTAATTTTAAAACAATAATTGACATTAGATTTGATACAATATTGCAAAACCTTACTCCACGTCATATGATGCGAATAAAAAGCTCTTATCTAACATCTGGCGCACAAAATGGTAACAAATTTTTCGAACTGGTGTCAGGCGATCTATGATATTTCTGAAAAACGATTTGACTATTGCAGGAAAGGTAAAATAAATGTAAAAGAATCAATATCATCCGATTTCAGGACCAAAAGCATTTTAAATATGAATGAGGTAAAATCCTGAAGAAACTATACTCAGGTCAAAAAAAGAATATAAAATAAAAATCGTCAGCGATACGTGAATCCAAAACACAAACAACGAATTATCATTTCGATAACGATCACCGTTGTCCATGCTTCGACACAAATTTGGTCGTTACACACGGTGGTGTAATCATTCATCGTACACGTCTCGGGGAACGTGCGACGTTACAGCAGAATAAAAAATTGGAAAACTTTTTCCATTCAGGCAATACATCAGACGAAAAGCGACCGAAAAATTCTGCAGTTTTTCTTTCGAGCCTCATTTCCTCCAATGTCCCGCGGCCGTCAGGCTTAAACAGAACAACATCAATTTTGTGAGCCAAATGTTTGCTGTTTCGATTCAATTTATGGTAACTTGCCCAATGTTGGCCAGCAAAGTCAGACACATAATTTGCCATTTTTGTGACTTGCACTCGCGCCAGTGACTTTTGCGACCGCCGGCAAAACCGGAAGTGAACCATGATGTCTGGTCTGGCGGCTGGTTGTTGCTTGCGGTGTGGGTGTAGTACAACTGCACTGCAGTCAAACTGCAACAAGCATGTTACAGCTGAGCTGGGCTGCAAGTTGGGGCGGCCGACCCTGTGGGAGGCGAAATAAAAGGGAAGCCACTTACTAATGACCGACACAATCGCCGATGACGAAAAAATTGCTTCTCTTCAACCTCCCTACAATCTGAACGTGAGTCCGGAAAGTTTGTCATTGAAATATTTTTCTTTTTATTTTTCTTCTGTTTTCAGTGGATGTTTAAAGGCTCGCTTTCGACCGAAAAACTTCTTTTCTTGAGAGGTAAGTAAGAGTCTTTGTTATTGTTGATGACAGGGCTGAAAAGATTTGGCTGATTTAATTAAAAATTCATACCTCATCGTCAGCTTTTGTTGAAAAGTTGGGCTTGCTTGACTGCAAAATTACATCACCTTAAATCTTTTCCTATAATATTTAAGTGAATCAAGAAAAAGCTTTTTACCATCTTAGTCAGGTATGCCTTACGCAAAAAAAATCAGCGAAGGAAAGTTTACGCCAAAAACACAATGCCTCCAGCCATCTAAGGGTTCGTGTAACAACAAAGCTGTGTAAAGAACAACACAAAATGATGGAAAATATTTGCTTTCGAAGCGAATTTATGCCTCAACACCACTATCGATCTTTATATAATCCATTGAAAATATAATTTCGCATTACTATGTTTCTAGATGTTGGCCGATATAAAATTCTAACGATTGATTTTGTTTATTTATTTTGTTTCAATTAGAGAAATCCACATCCTGTGAAAATTTCTGCACCGAAAATAACCCAAACTCACTCACTTCCGGTGCCCTCTGTTTACATTTGTGGTGAAAGCGTTAAAGTTTGCATAAATTTTTCTCTCCTCATGTGTACATCATCTCTGTGTGTGTTTGCTATTTTCATCACACTTTGCGGTGTAAACTATCCTCCTTATCCCTGCCAAAACCAGGGGAAACGGTCTAGCTCTAGTAGGTATGGTGGCATGGAAAACTCGGAGAGGGAGAGGAGGGGAGGGCGAAAACCGCGAAACCTGCTTTGCTGGTTGCTGCGGGATGTGGGCTCGAGAACGGGTCTAATTTTCATCTGCAACGTGTTTATTGCTAGAGTAAACAACCGTGCGGTTAGTTAATAAATTACTGGAAGCGTGATACTCTGAAATGTTTCAGAGTGGATACCGGGGAGCATTTGCCTTAAGACTTGAACATAAATCAAACAGCTTTCAATAAAATTGTCAATATCTGTTATGAAAATGTTCAACAATCGATACCTCACAGAATTGTAGGTCTAAACAAAGCTTATTTTATCATTTTAATAATTTGAGTTTTATTTGTGTGTTAAAAGTAGAAATAGTACTTAAATGTTCTATACCAAAGGTGGCGTATTATCAACCACAGAGTCCAAACGTTCCAAACTGTTCCTGTGAAATCATTAATCATTTGCACCAAGAGTGGGGAGAAATCGTACTGTGACCACCATCGCGCTACGGAAGGACTCAATTTGCTGTCCTCACTCCAATGTTTAAGAAGTAAAAGTAAGGAATTCCAACAGAATAAAAAAATCGCCCAGGGCGAAATTAAACTGCGAATAAAAGTTCAATTAAAACGAGGCGCCAATTCAAATTATAATTTATCACTGTTCGTGCACATTATTCGTGTATTTGAGCCACCCCAGTCAGCATTTTTTTCTCACCCCTGGTCCAAACGTTTAGGGGGGAAATTCTTGACAGCTCCATTTACAACAAGGAATGATGAATGTAAGTGGGAAAAAAATCTTCCCAAACACTGATTAAAAATAAATTAGGTTGGTTTGCCGGCATGGTCATACTAGGATAGCGACAAATTTCGACATGAGGTTAATGGTTCTGAATCTCTGAAATTGCAAAATAAAACATTTTTTTAAATATAAAAATACCTTTAAATTTCAAGAAGTCTATCTACAAAAATCTTAAAAGTGTCATTCAAAAGTACTGCAACTTATTCAAAAAAATCAAATTATTCGCTCTACAGCATTGCCTTGGCGTTCTCGAATGCGAGATTCCTACTCGAAACTAGGTGTCCGAAGGCTTGATTGTTGAGGCAATTGCAAACCTCTTTTTACACCTTAGCTTCCATCCACCCGGGATTCGAACTGACGACTCCACCGAGGCAGGACCCAGGGAGACGACTCCTACACCTGGACTGAGCTAACGACCTAACCTTTAGGTTAGTCCGGGGCCAACATTTACTTCCCGTCCGACGGAAGGCGTGATCAGACAAATCTCGTCTCGAAAAATGCCACCGGGACCGTCTGGGATCGAACCCAGGCCGACTGGGTGAGAGGCAATCACGCTTACCCCTACACCACGGTTTCCCGGCACTGCAACTTATTATGACATTTTAATTAATGTTATCTCGTCTAGAAAAGTTATTTTGTTTTCTTCTGCACTTTTTACACTCCACTATAATCGCTGTAGCATAATGAGATTTTTCTCCCGTACTATAAACTATAACTATAGGAAAACTGCGGTATTTTTCCCTCCTCCACGGAGCAAGAAGCGACATAATGAAACTAACACCGAAAGGATTTCCACCAGCTAAAGTTTTCCAAGTTTGCATTGCTGACTTTCGCATCGTCATTTTATCTATTGGAGAACGAATAACTGAGAAAAATCTTTTGCGAATTTTAAGAATATCTGAACGTGCCATAAGTTGTCTTTGCAAAAGGGCTCAACCTAACGGGTACAATGGATGACTTGTCACGTTCAGCTTGTTCTTAAACAAGCTTAGAACTTGAAGATTCTAAACAGATACTAACAAGAATAAGTAGATAAGTTTTTGTAAAAAAAATATTCACGTTACTTTAGCATTTAACAAAATTATCATTTTAAAAACCAATCAAGGTATGTATTGGTTTTCAAATTTTGCGCATGCCGCAATCTAACTAAATGTCCAATCCCGTTGTGAAGCAAAATCGTGGTGTGAATCTCAAACTGGCTTATTGCACAGACAACTGAACCTGCCTGAATGACCATCGCAACGTGCTCCAAGAAACAGGCGAAAGGACACGGAAAGGATTATGGCTTTTTTAATTTTCTTCATTATTTTGTGCAGCACTGTGAGTCTTGTCTGCAAGTGGATTGAACCTGTGTCCTCAGCTACTGGGAACAAGATCCTTTCACTAGAAGTAGCGTTCTGCACCAGAAAAAAAACGGTTGAAGCGGTTTTTTTTGGTCAATGTTCAACTCTGCCTTGGAGCTGCTAAGCATGGGAACGCTCCCTCCATTCTGTGGTATAAAAAATAAGTAGATGGATAAGAGAAAAATCCTGAAAATGAGATTGCTTTAGCTTGACGATTCTCCCCTCGACCGGTTCGGTTGACGCCTTTTTTCCGTTTTCTCGACTTATAAGAATTTTTCTATATCCTTTTTATGATTCTCCGGGGAATTTTCCGCTCGTCTGGTAAATCTGGCCATTGAGCAGGGACCAGCAGCAGGACCCAACCGTTGTTTAGCCACACCAGACAGACCAGCGTCTAAGGATGATATCTTTGCTCGTTCAAAGTCTCATTTGCAACGGATGTGTTCCCGGCTGTGCTGGAAACTGTACAAAACTTTGGTCCAAAATTCTGTGGGAATCGTTTCCTTCCGAGACAAGGCGTTGACTAGAGTTATGAGCTGGAAAATGGTTTTAATCGACAGTGAGCAACACATTTTGAAATTATCTTAAATTGGAAAAAAATAATTCGTCTCATTTTTTGAGTGTAATCTTTCACAAAAAAGATATGCATGCATAGAATATAATATAAAAATTGTTTAAAACTGTTATCCAATTCCATAATCATAGTTTCAAATCTGTAGACCATGTTCAAGTTAATGAGCAGTTGACTTCTTCCTGTCAGGAAGCGAAACACAAAAAGGGTTGCCATCACGGCACTGATGGGATAACTAGTGGAGAAAATAGTTGTGATGGCAACGTTTACGCCAGGGAGGAAGTAAATTTCAATGTTTACATGCTTCGTCTAATGTGTAACGGCAAACGATAGCAACAGCTGCATCAGAACCGACAACAGCTGCTGCCATACACTAAAGATCTTGCCCGGGCTTCCACAACCTGGTCTTATCTCTTGTCGCACGACATGATGACGGGCATAAGAGTGCACTTGCCGGAAAATATTAAATTTCAATCGAATCAAGGGGATGATTCAATCTTTCCTCCACAACCACCCCCACTTTCGTCATGCCCATCGATTGTGGGCGAGCAAAATAGAATGTAATATCGGTGGCTACATGAAGATAAGGCCTGATGTAACTCTGGTGACTAGACTCGACTGAACTGCAATGCATTTAACGAGCAGGGATTCTTTTGTGGCTTCTGGCTAGCTTGTTGTGGTTCATGGGCTATGTTGTTGTTGGGTCAGTAACACATGTGCCGACATGAGAGACGAACGATGCTTAGGAAAATTCAATCCAAACTGATTTATAATCTGCAAACAGCAGAACCAGACGACACATCGGATGCTTCCCGGAGCAGCCAATTTTATCCGGAAAGGTGTTGATGCAATTCTGAGGTTATTCAGTGTGCCCATTCAATGCTGCCAATTATATGGCGTCAATGCGACAAATGCAATCCGCCCAACAAATTAAAGCTCTGCCGTGTTTTGTAATTCAATACTTCATTGAAGCTTTGTCCCGACAGCAGAATCATAATTACAATGAGCTACTCATGATTTGCAATTTACACCTAATAACAATAATTGCATACATTGAGCACGTGAGTATTAAACTATGCAACGCATACAGCCGCTCACCCCTGTAAATGTGGTGTAGAATGCGAGCTATTTACGTTCCCGATGGCGAAAATTGCATATGCAAGAGTCAAACACTATCGATTCCATTTCAACACATCCATCTCACAGCTATTAATTATTGGCACTGATTGGTTGGCAAATCACTAGCTGTTATGTTGCGATCAAACTCATAATCAGCTTTGAGCTTCATGTCAATTGTAGAGATTTTGTCTTTACAGATTTTAAGAAAACTTAATGAGGCAGCAGAGAGGAGGATTTTCCAATGCTTTTTTCTGACATAACACATCTGCTGAAATATGGCACTCTAAAAAATAGCAAAACAACCATAAATGCGTTAAAATGTTCTAATACAATAAGGGCGAACTAAAAGGAGCTTTTATCGTCTCATTTTCCACTCGAGGCTGTATATCTCATACGGAAGGGATGTTATTGAGTGGAAAGAAAAACAACAAAAGACTGGGCGAGGAGGACGAGACCCGTTAAAACAACACCGGAAAGTAGCACATTTTAACCAGAAGGTCTCCAGTGCTTCTATCTCGATCTCGCTGTATTTCAACAGCATCCTCGCGGTGGGAAAACTCGTTTGCAACGCTTCATGCATCACCGTAGGATCCTGTAGAAACAGCAGTAAAGTGTACAGTAATAATGCAACTTCCTGTTTCCTCCCTGACCATGGTTGAAGTAACAAGAACCATCACACAACCAAACCAACGAGCATTTTCCAAATGGGTAAAAAGGGCTTTTCCTGTTGTTTCTCTTGCTGTGTATATTACAAATGGAAGCTAACGAGAGGAGAGTCTTCTACCCTCGTTCCTCCTTGAGGGTGGTAATTGCCTCGAATTAGAGACTTTTTCAACGCCTCCATTTGTACCATTATCATCATCATCATCATCATCACTACCACCACCACCATCGTTTATGAAAGAGATGAGATGGGCTCTGCAACACCTTTCGTCTTTGATTCCGTAAGCTATTTACTGCCACATTATTATGACAGGAAGCAGGAAACTTTCAATTGACCCCTCTGAGAAAGTGGAAACTTTGGTTTTATGATCGAGGATAGGCCAATTAAATCAAATAATCGTTCTATCTGACCTCAGCTAGGGAGCAGGGCCAGGGTTTAATTTGCTGAAAATCAGTTACGTTATATTGCGAACATCACAACGGCGTGAAAAAACGGAAATGAAAAGTAATTTTTGAGGTTCTACAGTAAATTCGGTCATCTCGTCCAAACCCCCGAAAACCCCAAACAAGATAACCGACCCAAAAATGGTTCGATAGCGTGCCCTGTCCGTTGTGTGCAGTAAAACATTCTTGATTGCCTTCTTGTTGTTCTCGCTCGACTTGTTGTCCGTAATGGCTGGTTCGGTCTAGTGGCTAGCCACTGCCACTACACCAACTGACTGTGTCCTGGACTGACTAGACTAGGGGTGGCATTTTTTACCACTGCTGGCTGGTCTTCATCCTACTAAAGCTACCACAAGCACGAAAGCGGAAATAACTTTCCATTATCTTCCATTTATCTTTATAGCTTTTCACCATCCTGAGACCCTTTGGCTGGCAGTTTTTTTGGTTTCTGAAAATTCAGACTAGCAAGTTTTGTACGCTTCTGAGCTTTGTTTAGATGACAACGATTTCCACAATTTCATTTTTGAAGAAACTTAAAAATGTAATTCTAGAGAAAAAAAAATCTACGACAAAGAAAAAACAAATAACACCAAAACCACAAAATCCAATCAGCATTGCAAAACCATGGTTTGCCAAGCGACCCACACTCGCTTAAGTCAGATCCAGCTAAAACCGCGAAATAAATTGGTTTTCACTCCGCGAGCTCTCACGTCTTTTGATTCAGGTGTAAACATCTTTCAAGCTCTTCGGAGAAGTCGGATATTATATTTTTTTTTCTTTCCCTGGAAAAGTGGATTTTTGTTCAAAAGAAAAAGTGCTACAAGATTAGAAAAAAATGGTTGATGAGGTAAAATGTGCAAAAAACATATAATTGATTTGGACAAACAACCTTATTTTTCATTGAACGATAAAACGCGCCAACCTGTCTGTTGAAAACGGCCACCATCACAGCAGTGATGGGGGAGGGTCATAAGAATTTTATTGCTGTTTTATCTTCGTTTTTTTCTGCTAAATTTTGGTCACCTTCAGTATGAGTTATGATTCTTGCTGCAATTTATAACACACGGCACAATTTTTTGGACGGAATGGCCTCTATAGAACATAAATTTTCAATTTCCAGCAATCTTTTATCGTTTAATATTTTGATCAATTAGGTCAATTAAGTTAAATTGTCTATTATGTAGGCATGTTTACTCTGGATCGTGCCTTTTGTGCAAAAACATATTTAACATTTGAGTTAGCCCATCTTGTCTACTCTTTAGATTAACATAAAAAGTACATAAATTTTGAACAGGAGTCATAATAGCATATAAGGATACACAATACTATTCATGATACAATAACGTGATCAATGATTTAACGGTCAATCATATTTTTAACTATTGATAAGACCGATGACAACTAACAGAGCGTATAATCAGCAAAAAAACGGTCATATTACACAGTCCAACAAGATTTTGTCTCTGAGACGAGTATATGTGTTCCTAGTAGAATTTTGCCTGCTGAATCCGAATCCGGGTCCAGAATTGCTCCAATTGGTCCCAATTTTGAGATACACTCGTTTGAAATGCTAGTTTAGGCCAAAATTAGCTACTTTGTCGACTATTTTACAAAAGAACTATTGAATAAACAAATAAACCAATACATGTATCTTAAAGTTCACGTTCTCCCCTTTCTGAAACACCCCTGGTTTTTAAAATTTGATTGTTTCTACGCATATTTATAGCCATTTTAAAATTATATTTTCAGTTGGTTCTAATTCAAGTTTTTCCAACTTGCATGCAAGTCAAATTCTAAATTTAAAATGGCTATAAATATGCGTAGAAACAAAAAAAAATTAAAAACCAGTGGTGTTTCAGAAAGGGGAGAACGTGAACTTTAAGAAACATGTATTGGTTTATTTGTTTATTCAATAGTTCTTTTGTAAAATAGTCGACAAAGTAGCTAATTTTGGCCTAAACTAACATTTCAAACGGGTGTATCTCAAAATTGGGACCATTTGGAGCAATTCTGGACCCGGATTCGGATTCAGCAGGCAAAAATCTACTAGGAACACATATTCTCGTCTCAGAGACAAGAAACATTTGATTTTTTGTTGAACTGTGTTATCATTCAAATAAATTTTTAAACAAGGGCAAAAATCTATTGATTTCAACCTTAAAAAAATTCAGTCGAAGTTTGATTTCATAACCGAATAATGAACCTAAAGATTCAAAAGAAAAAAATCCTACCGAATAACTTGCAGGACAACTGATACAAAGAAAAAAAAATCAATGCTTCAAGTAGCAAACTCATTATATTTATCTTGTTATTGAAAAACTTTTCTAATAATCAATGTTTTTCATGTTTCAATTTTTCCTTTCCTCTCGCTTGATTCTTGCCACCATTTCAGTTGGGTTTCCCGTTTCCATTTCCTGCTACTTCCTAAACGATTTTTCCGGCCGAGCCCCTCTCGCTACTGGCACAAATTGAGCGTGATGTGCGACGACGACATCGACTTCCGATTTTCCCAATCATCAGCTTTTTTTTCTTCTTGCTACTATTTCGAAGCCACTGAGCTGAGGTATTTATGATACTCTCGAAAAGTTGGTCGTACTCCCTGAACTTGGCAGTGTTGTTGTGTGCAGTACTGAACGTGAACGTCTCTCATTTGTAGAGATTCTTCCAATACCTTGGTACCTGTTTGCGTTGATGGGGTGGTGGAAACTGTAAGGAAAAGTATAAAAAAAGGAAAAGTTACATTCAACTTTGCTTATTGGAAAACAACTCGATGAAATTACGGGAGTCCCTATTTCTTGAGACAGTCCAAGAGGTTGGCATAGGAAAATACTTGAATGTTACACAATCAGTCGGCTTTATGTCACATGTCACAATCCAAGAACAGAGATTTCGTTCAAACTTGTTTAAATACTTGTGGGTTTTGTAGTGATGTAGCATTAGGGTGTAATATCAAAATCGGTTTTCCAGCACAGCAATTTTTCAGTTCCTTTTGGGGTCCTAAACAACTCCCCAAAGTTTGGGAACGATTGGTTTTTATAAATATCTAAATCCAAAAAAATGGTTTTTCCCAAACAAATTTATATGGAAAATTGAATCGCTTTGCGCAAAGTGAGGACTAAACCAATCGTTCCCAAACTTTGGGGAGTTGTTTAGGGCCCCAAAAGGAACTGAAAAATTGCTGTGCTCGCTAAATTTGGACAACTTTATTTTTTCCATACAACCATATAACACCCTAATGTAGCATATTTTGAAGCAAATATTTGTAAACGGTTATAATGAAAATGCGTAGTGTATCTTATAAAGTTGAATCCATGTTCCGATAAATTTAATAAAAGTATCAATTCTATTGCAAAATGGTTTACTGATGCATCCTTTAAACTAGACGGAATCTCATATCCAAGACTACAGGACAAATCTTGAAATTAGAATCCATGCTGTGCAATTAGATGCTGATTGCTAATCAGTAGCCATACAAATCTAATTACTGGGGTAAGACCGATTATCATCATGAACGCGGCTGAGCCTGGCAAGATATGGTAATTGTACAGGGCAAGCCAATAATCATCATACCCCCTAGGACAACCCTTTACCTCCCTCATTCAGTACAGCCAGCCACTTTAGTCAGTGTCTGGGTCATCAATCCGATGCTATGAGTAGCTCTTAAATTGTTTATCCTGTCTCGAAGCTCCTCTGGCTTTCCCACAATCGGTAAAGCCGAAACCGATACATATGTACTTCAACCCCTCAAATCCTGCATCCGGCAGATTGCGTACCCCCGTACCCCGTACATGGTGATACGATTTGTGGTTGGAGAAGAAATTCCAGTTAAACACGAGGCTTCCCTAAAACCACGCTCCTCTCTCCACCCTGAATCCAATGCATTGGAGTGTATGTCTGATCCTAGCCGGGATCAGGATTAAATGGAATAAACACCGAATACACACTATAAAGCCAATTTAATGAACAAATTGGTGTCAGCTTGTGTTTGTAATCAAATTTTCTCCCACACACACACACACATACATATTCTGATCCGGATCCACGACCCTCCGAGTCTAAAGGATTCGAGGCAAACTTCTCGACCTGGCGCCACTTTGGAGTTGAAGAGGTGCGAGCCAATTTTGGTCCATTGCGGATAATCATAACGGTAAATATTAACATTTGATTGCTTGTAGGCCGGAAAACAAATTTGCATGTTTGGTTGGAGAGGGCTATGGGACCGGATGTCGGTCACTGTACGAAATCAGGGAGAGAGAGAGAGAGCAAAAAACCCTGTCCAGATTCTCACCAAGCCACATTATATGGAGATGAGTATACGGATTCGAATCATATTCAAATAAAGTGCAGCCAATCTGGCCCGACGCAAAAGTACCCGGGCCAGACGAATTATATATGCGATAGCAATTATTGGACTGTTCGTGCTGCTTCCGACCCAATCCAAACTTCCGGAAGCCCTGAGGCGACCGGGTCTTGCGGTTCTCCGAGCCAATGCAATTTAAAATCAATCGATTTAATTGCTGTGCAATCATTTTCATTTTGTTGACGATCGAATTATGCGACTAGTGATGCTGTTGCTGTGTGGTGTGTGGCGTGTCATAATGCACTTTTGGTCAGTGCAAATTTACTCACAACACTTGTGCCATTACCGATACGCACCAAACGGCCTACGATACACATGCCGCGTGAAGCTTAATTATTCCGTTGATATCGATTTATCACTAATTCGCATTAGTTGTTGCTCCGCTTGACATATGCCACCAAAATTGGCAAATATTTAGCGTCAATAGATCAACTTCAAAATGAACAACATTTCTAAAATCGTACCTTTCTTGCTGAAAAAGCACATCCGTGTCAAATACAGCGCAAAGCTTTAATCTTACTTCTTACTAATAATGTGTAGTTATAACTACTAATCCTCCATGCGATCATGTTGGATTCTAAAAGTTGGCTGCAATACCACATTTGATTTGAAATCGCATAGCAACGTCTATACTTTACTATTTATTTCAAGACACGGAAAGAAATTACAACCAGTCAAATTGGTACAGTATTTCTATATCAAGACAGAGAACCAAATTTACAAACCTTGAATCAAAATCTCAATTTAATCATATTTCTTCAGTTAAAATAATTAACATAAGGGCATGGTTCAAAGAAGTTCTTCCAGTGTCCACTTCAAATTTCCCATCCAACGAGAGCGGACGCGTTTCCGTATCGCTTAACCCTGCGGCCTGCCAGGAACATCGGTCGGTAGAAGGGGGCTTAGCTCCGGTGGTGTGAAAACTGAAACCAACTACCACTGAGCAGCCAGCCCAGCACTGAGTCTGGTACGAGATAGCTGAGCTGCTGCTGCTGCTGGTGCGATGCCTTCGGGATATTCGTTAGTCCAGTTAAGTTCACTGCCTGGCTTCGGTCGCCCCCACCAGGCACTGCCGCGCTATCATCATCTGCAGCCAACCAGAAGAAGCACTTTGGCTCATCGACACGCCACCGGGATACGGTTCACTGAAGCACTTCCCCGATATCCAGATTCTCGGGCGAAAGCGATTTGCGTGGGAATGAAATGTTCAATTGCATATGTGGCAAAAGTGAAGCCTTCAGGTTTGTTAGGTGGCCTGTGGTAAGAAACCTTCGTTGTATGCATTTAAAGGAAATTAAATGAAGTTTCACAACACTGAATCCCAACGCTCCAGAACTGCGGCCGGATTGACTCAAGTTCAAATTGTTGTATCCAATTCCAGGAGCAATCAATGGAAGCTATTGCGCGTATTCCCGAGAAAGACACGCGGCAAACCAGCCTCGGAACGACGCGCCGCACTTTCGGCAAATGCGCGCTGTCAAATCCCATACTGCACGTTTTTTTTTTTGTTGATCTTCTTCTTCGAATCGCCTGGCATTGTTGGCAGATATATTTTTAATTGCACAAAAAGTGCAGAAAATCGCTGGCAACAATGTCTACAGCACATTCTGAAATGCCGCGCGGCGTGTACCTTTGAAAGAAATGGACAATATCTCCGAAAGCATTTTCTCCGAATTTTCTCTATCCGCAAAACCCCGCCCCATAGCTGATTATCAATGCCGTGAAGGATTACAATAGGGGCTATCAACCTTGGAATTGATTCCTGTGGGTGGCCAAAGGTCCACTCGCCGAAATCTTTTCATTGAGAGGAAAATTGATATTGATTCTGAGGGTTTCTTTTTCGCAGATTCCACGTGAAGACCCCGCCACCGTAATCATCAGAGTTGATCGTTATCTATTTGCTGATGGGAGGGTCAGCAAAAAATGACCAGCAAAAAGCCCTCAGAGCGAACATCGATCAATCAATTTTGATAGATGATTAAATGCGTACTTACGAATCGATGATGTATTTGATAAAAGTTTTTTTTTTTTTTTTTTTTTTTTTTTTTTTTTATTATAGAGACTTTACACCATTGTGCATTCATCTCTTCAAGGTGGATAGTGAAAGAGGAAAGATTACAGAGTTTAAAATCACTTCAATAATTATTACCATGCCTTTTTTCTAACGATTTCTGTCTATGTTTCAAATATTTAGCGGAATATTTAGAGAATGAATTATCAAGTTCTTCAAGTTTTTCTTCGTCCTCTTCTTCCAGGGATTTAGAAGTTATCTCACAACACTTTTTCTTATAATATTTTGCTTTTATGACATCTTCATCTTCTTCATCTGTTGTTTCTTCTGCAGCCATCTCTCTTCGTTTTGATGTCAATTCGTCATCCGCGTCCAAATATGCCTGTAAGCGCTTTCGGCGGCGGGTGTGCTTAGAAAGCACGGTCTCGAATCCATCGTTGTCTTCGTCGTCAATTTCACTTGTTTCCATTGCATTTTGTTCTGGTTTACTGTTGTTGCTTTTACTGCTGCTGCTGCTTGGCTCGGGTTCAATCGGTTGTGTACTACTTTTGACAAAGGACTTTGTCTTAAAGCTCTATCTGCGGTGTCAATGCAAAATTTTTCGAAAATGTAGCGTTACCGTCGCATGCCCTCGGCGTGACATTCTTTGTTTGTTGCGTGGATGCCGTGCCAACTATTTAAGCTAAAAGTTAGCCTCTGGAGGATTTAGTGTCCATCAGACTTTCATCAAAGACGGACCTTACGTTGGGAATTTTATTGCTCACACACACACGCACACGTTGAAAGAAACAGGTGGTGCACGAACTTGAGAGGAGGTCCAAGATGTTATTGACGGTTGCCAGAACGGTCACCGGAATATCGAAATGATTGGGAACAATTTGGCCACACCCGAAGTGGCCATTGCCCTGAGGGAAGGTTCTACCGGGAGGACATTTACGGAACCATACAAATTTGGGCAATATGGGTATCAAAATTCATGGTTTTTGATACAGGTGATGAAAATGGCCATTTTGGCAGGATTGGCCACACCCGGAGTGGCCATAGCCCTGCGGAAGGTTCTACCGGGAGGACATTTACGGAACCATACAAATTTGGGCAATATGGGTATCAAAATTCATGGTTTTTGATACTGGTGATGAAAATGGCCATTTTGGCAGGATTGGCCACACCCGGAGTGGCCATTGCCCTGAGGGAAGGTTCTACCGGGAGGACATTTACGGAACCATACAAATTTGGGCAATATGGGTATCAAAATTCATGGTTTTTGATACAGGTGATGAAAATGGCCATTTTGGCAGGATTGGCCACACCCGGAGTGGCCATAGCCCTGCGGAAGGTTCTACCGGGAGGACATTTACGGAACCATACAAATTTGGGCAATATGGGTATCAAAATTCATGGTTTTTGATACTGGTGATGAAAATGGCCATTTTGGCAGGATTGGCCACACCCGGAGTGGCCATTGCCCTGAGGGAAGGTTCTACCGGGAGGACATTAACGGAATTATACAAATTGGGGCAATATGGGTATCAAAATTCATAGTTTTTGATCCTGGTAATAAAAATTTGAAAATGCCAATTTTGACAGGATTGGACACACCTGGAGTGGCCATTGCCCTGAGGGAAGGTTCTACCGGGAGGACATTTACGGAACCATACAAATTTGGGCAATATGGGTATCAAAATTCATGGTTTTTGATACTGGTAATGAAAATGGCCATTTTGGCAGGATTGGCCACACCCGGAGTGGCCATTGCCCTGAGGGAAGGTTCTACTGGGAGGACATTTACGGAACCATACAAATTTGGGCAATATGGGTATCAAAATTCATGGTTTTTGATACTGGTGATGAAAATGGCCATTTTTGCAGGATTGGCCACACCCGGAGTGGCCATTGCCCTGAGGGAAGGTTCTACCGGGAGGACATTTACGGAACCATACAAATTTGGGCAATATGGGTATCAAAATTCATGGTTTTTGATCCTGGTAATAAAAATTTGAAAATGCCAATTTTGGCAGAATTGGACACACCTGGAGTGGCCATTGCCCTGAGGGAAGGTTCTACCGGGAGGACATTTACGGAACCATACAAATTTGGGCAATATGGGTATCAAAATTCATGGTTTTTGATACTGGTGATGAAAATGGCCATTTTGGCAGGATTGGCCACACCCGGAGTGGCCATTGCCCTGAGGGAAGGTTCTACCGGGAGGACATTAACGGAATTATACAAATTGGGGCAATATGGGTATCAAAATTCATAGTTTTTGATCCTGGTAATAAAAATTTGAAAATGCCAATTTTGGCAGGATTGGACACACCTGGAGTGGCCATTGCCCTGAGGGAAGGTTCTACCGGGAGGACATTTACGGAACCATACAAATTTGGGCAATATGGGTATCAAAATTCATGGTTTTTGATACTGGTAATGAAAATGGCCATTTTGGCAGGATTGGCCACACCCGGAGTGGCCATTGCCCTGAGGGAAGGTTCTACCGGGAGGACATTTACGGACCCATACAAATTGGGGCAATATGGGTATCAAAATTCATGGTTTTACTGAGGGGCAATGATCACTACTGGTAATAAAAATGGCCATTTTGGCAGGATTGGCCACACCCGGAGTGGCCATTGCCCTGAGGGAAGGTTCTGAAGTAGTTCCTACCGGACAACCACTTCGGGTGTGGCCAATCCTGTCAAAATGGCCATTTTCATTACCAGTATCAATAACCATGAATTTTGATACCCATATTACCCAAATTTGTATGGTTCCGTAAATGTCCTCCCGGTAAAACCTTCCCTCAGGGCAATGTCCACTCCGGGTGTGGCCAATCCTGCCAAAATGGCCATTTTCATTACCAGTATCAATAACCATGAATTTTGATACCCATATTGCCCAAATTTGTATGGTTCCGTAAATATCCTCCCGGTAGAACCTTCCCTCAGGGCAATGTCCACTCCGGGTGTGGCCAATCCTGCCAAAATGGCCATTTTCATTACCAGTATCAAAAACCATGAATTTTGATACCCATATTGCCTCAAGTCAAATGGTTCGATAAAGGAGAACCTTCCCCAGGGCAATGGCCACTCCGGGTGTGGCCAATATCCTACCAGTTTGGTCCCAACTCCATTGCCCCAAATCATTCTGGTTTGCGGGTAGCCGTCCTAACAATCTTCATTAGAACAGAATTCCTCCCAAGTTGGTGCACAACCTGTGTCTTTCAATGTGTGCATGTGTGTGTGTTTGTGTGTGAGCAATAAAATTACCACCGTCGATCCGTCTCTGACGGATTTTCAGTCAAAACTAAAATTGTTCAGAGGATATCTGTTAGATTATATAGTTCGCATGAAATGTGGCAACAGTGGTACAACATTCTCGCGTGACAATTCCAAGAAAGCAGGAGACGAGGCAAAATTTGCGCCATGTTGCCGCATTTCATGCAAACTATATAAGCTAACAGATAGCCTCTGAACCATTTTAGTTTTGACTGAAAATCCATCAGAGACGGATCGACGGTGGTAATTTGCACACATGCACACATGGAAAGCCACAGTTTGTGCACCAACTTGGGAGGAATTCTGTTCTAACAAAAATTGTTAGAACGGTCACTCGAAAACCAGAGTGATTTGGGGCAATGGAGTTGGGACCAAACTGGTAGGATATTGGCCACACCCGGAGTGGCCATTGCCCTGGGGAAGGTTCTCCTTTATCGAACCATTTGACTTGAGGCAATATGGGTATCAAAATTCATGGTTTTTGATACTGGACATGACATTTTGCAAATGGCATCAGACACGACCTGCAAGTTGGGCTGCCTTTTCAGGGCCACTGCTTTCGATGCTCATTTTCCACCGTCCATACCGCGCAATCGTCAATCCTGATCGGCGTATTGGTGCACTCCTGGGACGTTCAGAAAACGAATTCTCCACCGGTATCTGCATCAATTCCAGGCAGTACATCAGGCCACGAATCTCCAGTGGCAGAGAGATGGATGTATCGTTGCTGAATTCTACTTCCGGTAACGGAGACTAGGGGGATTGTCGGTGTTAACCGTTTACACGACTAGCGACATTGGCGAATCTCCCAGTGGTGGCTCAGGTTTCAGCTCGAGGGCAGCGAAATCGAATTGCATTCGTGTTGGCTCGTTCTCTCCGGCTAACCCACTACTATGTTCAACACCCGGTCGGCGTCCTCTTCATCTTCAGTTGCCTTGGCCAAGTCGTTGCCATGCTCGCCAAGCCAAACATTCATGTAGTGCATCTTGTTTTCGTCGCTGTCGGGTAGCGAGGTTGAATTCTATTTGTTGGGACCGCTCGGGGTGAGATTCTTGACCTGCGGAAAATGTGGAACTTCAACTGCTTCTACCGCAGGCGGTGAATCTGGCCATTTCGATTGAAGAAGTGTTAATCCGGTGACCTCACCAAAGACAAATGCTTATTCCTCGGTTCGTAGGAAGCTAGAAAAATGTTAAAAAATCTTAGTTAAAAACGATTGTTTTTGAACAACACCTTCAACCAACCTTTCTCACTAATAACCGCCTATAATCGTCGCCTTTCGTTTCCTCGGCCGGAACATCCATTTAATAAAAGAAGCTTTCTCCAGAATCCCCGAGTGGCTGGATCACGCTCCGCACACGGCGGCCGGGTTCCGGAGAGGTCAGGCCCGCTCGATAATGGTGTTTGAGCACTGCTGGATGTCGAACATGCGCCCGTTGCCCCCGGAGTGGGTGCGACGGAAACGGCCATCGATGATCGCTTGCCATCCGTTGCTGCCAGTTTGTTTCTCACCTCCGTTTGCTGGGATAACGGATTCCGGAACCAGAACGACGCTTGGAAATTGGCCGGAGAGTGCTCGACGTCCCTACAGCACACTACGGGAGTAACGTGTTTGCGTCCTTGTCCAACTCGGCTTTCGTAGACTGCGTTGGAACATTTTCCGGACTAAATGTTTGAAGAACTGGATCAGCCATCAGATGGACCACTAACAGGCATGTGGCCCGAATCAACTCCTGGCTTGCGTGATCCGGAACAGATTAATCAATTTGATGAACGAGACACAGCAGGCAAATTTTTATATTTTTTTCAGTTGTGGTTGTTGGCGAAGAAGTGTGGAATTGAAAATAACTAAGCCTTTTTAAGCGCTTGGATAATGACGTATTGTCTACACTGAGAAACAATATTACACATATTTCAATTCAGTTTTACACGCTTGCGAGTCGTGGTGGACCAAGTACGTTCTGAGAGCGAAATCTAGGGAGCTGTGAAATGATATATTAGAAATCACCTTGGAAATCACCCATAAAATCAATTGTTTCTTTACTTACTGATTTTCCGGTCAATTGATATATAACAAGTAAATGTCCCAAACTGGTTCCCGAGAAAATTTGTCTGCCAAGGATTAAGATTCAACATCAACAAAACTACAGATAGGGACCATCCATAAACCACGTGGACACTTTTTTGGGAATCCTGTTAAAAGGCCATTTTCATTACCAGTATCAAAAACCATGACTTTGGATACCCATAGTGCCTCAAGTCGTATGGTTCGATAAATGTCCCCGGTAGAACCTTCCCTCAGGGCAATGGCCACTCCGGGTGTGGCCAATCCTGCCAAAATGGCAATTTTTATTACCAGTATCAAAAACCATGAATTTTGATACCCATATTGCCTCAAGTCGTATGGTTCGATAAATGTCCCCGGTAGAACCTTCCCTCAGGGCAATGGCCACTCCGGGTGTGGCCAATCCTGCCAAAATGGCAATTTTTATTACCAGTATCAAAAACCATGAATTTTGATACCCATATTGCCCAAATTTGTATGGTTCCGTAAATGTCCTCCCGGTAGAACCTTCCCTCAGGGCCATTGGCCACTCCGGGTGTGGCCAATCCTGCCAAAATGGCCATTTTCATTTCCAGTATCAAAAACCATGAATTTTGATACCCATATTGCCTCAAGTCGTATGGTTCGATAAATGTCCCCGGTAGAACCTTCCCTCAGGGCAATGGCCACTCCGGGTGTGGCCAATCCTGCCAAAATGGCAATTTTTATTACCAGTATCAAAAACCATGAATTTTGATACCCATATTGCCCAAATTTGTATGGTTCCGTAAATGTCCTCCCGGTAGAACCTTCCGCAGGGCAATGGCCACTCCGGGTGTGGCCAATCCTGCCAAAATGGCAATTTTTATTACCAGTATCAAAAACCATGAATTTTGATACCCATATTGCCCAAATTTGTATGGTTCCGTAAATGTCCTCCCGGTAGAACCTTCCGCAGGGCAATGGCCACTCCGGGTGTGGCCAATCCTGCCAAAATGGCCATTTTCATTACCAGTATCAAAAACCATGAATTTTGATACCCATATTGCCTCTAGTCGTATGGTTCGATAAATGTCCCCGGTAGAACCTTCCCTCAGGGCAATGGCCACTCCGGGTGTGGCCAATATCCTACCAGTTTGGTCCCAACTCCATTGCCCCAAATCATTCTGGTTTGCGGGTAGTCGTCCTAACAATCTTCATTAGAACAGAATTCCTCCCAAGTTGGTGCACAACCTGTGTCTTTCAATGTGTGCATGTGTGTGTGTTTGTGTGTGAGCAATAAAATTACCACCGTCGATCCGTCTCTGACGGATTTTCAGTCAAAACTAAAATTGTTCAAAGGATATCTGTTAGCTTATATAGTTCGCATGAAATGTGGCAACATGGCGCAAATTTTGCCTCGTCTCCTGCTTTCATGGAACTGTCACGCGAGAATGTTGCACCACTGTTGCCACATTTCATGCGAACTATATAATCTAACAGATATCCTTTGAACAATTTTAGTTTTGACTGAAAATCCGTCAGAGACGGATCGACGGTGGTAATTTTATTGCTCACACACAAACACACACACATGCACACATTGAAAGACACAGGTTGTGCACCAACTTGGGAGGAATTCTGTTCTAATGAAGATTGTTAGGACGGCTACCCGCAAACCAGAATGATTTGGGGCAATGGAGTTGGGACCAAACTGGTAGGATATTGGCCACACCCGGAGTGGCCATTGCCCTGGGGAAGGTTCTCCTTTATCGAACCATTTGACTTGAGGCAATATGGGTATCAAAATTCATGGTTTTTGATACTGGTAATGAAAATGGCCATTTTGGCAGGATTGGCCACACCCGGAGTGGACATTGCCCTGAGGGAAGGTTCTACCGGGAGGACATTTACGGAACCATACAAATTTGGTCAATATGGGTATCAAAATTCATGGTTTTTGATACTGGTGATGAAAATTTGAAAATGCCAATTTTGGCAGGATTGGCCACACCCGGAGTGGCCATTGCCCTGCGGAAGGTTCTACCGGGAGGACATTTACGGAACCATACAAATTTGGGCAATATGGGTATCAAAATTCATGGTTTTTGATACTGGTAATGAAAATGGCCATTTTGGCAGGATTGGCCACACCCGGAGTGGCCATTGCCCTGAGGGAAGGTTTTACCGGGGGGACATTTATCGAACCATACGACTTGGGGCAATATGGGTATCAAAATTCATGGTTTTTGATACTGGTAATGAAAATGGCCATTTTAACAGAATTGGCCACACCCGGAGTGGCCATTGCCCTGGGGAAGGTTATCCCGGGAGGACATTTACGGAACCATACAAATTGGGACATTATGGGTATAAAAATTCATTTTCCGAACAATACTTGTTTTGGCAATATTTTCGTTTTTTGGTAACTTATTTCCACAGAGGTGCCAATGATTGAAAACATTAAATTAGAATTAATTATTAATGATTAAATAAATTGGCAAAGAATTAAAAAATACAAATAAAAATAGATAATTTTTAGAGTTTTGTACAAAGTTCTTTGTCATATTGGTCATGTAGAACATAACCACCTGCACCTTTTTTGGTCCACCTTTTTACTCGAATCCGCACATTTTTTGTTCTTTGCTTTGAGTTTGCAAAGCGATTTTTTGCCTATAATCGTCACTGTTGCAGCAGCATTGTTTACAGTGATTGATTTCGGCGTTGGCTGTTTCAGCAACATCCGCAGGGTCCGAACTCCATTTGGGATTCCTGGGAAGAAGTTAATCCAGCGGTCGTTGGTGATGGTCAAAACTTCGCCGTATTTACTCATCACTTTGACTACGTCATCATTGCTTATGCCTAGAGGTAGGTCAAGCACACGAACTTCCGTAGCGTTGTTGTCCAGGTAAATCGGGATTTTGCAACCCTGATATACCAGAGGTTTGTCGATGATGGACGAGGCCATTGCTGAGTCGGCGAACTGCAACACGGCTATTTTTCTTCTATTGCATAATTGCAATGCTCGCAAGTTTTCTTGGTTTACTTGAAGGTCTGCGAGAAATTTTTTTACAAGCTTTGGGCTTGGTTGGTTTTGGAGTTGACAAAAATCCAGAACCACACTGTTTTTGTCTACGGTGCACATTTTTAAAAAAGCGGCGACGCGCACACAAACTGCGGACTGGCGTTGAGAATGCGACTTGTAAGGTCGGCGGTTACTTTGCAACTGTAAAAGTTGTTTTGCATTAAAAATGAAAATAGGGTTGCACGATTTGAAATCTTCAAAACAAATTAATCAACTTTTCTCGCGATGGACAACTTTTCTTTGAGGAACTGAATCCAACTGGGTTATAGAAACTCTTATGTTCAAAGTTAATGTTATTTTGCATTTTATTCCGTTAGTTGAAATGAAAAAAAAGCTATGTTATCGGTTGCTATTACCATTTCTTTTGGACTAAAATTAAGTTGTCCTTTACGCTCGAATTATTTTACAATACTTAAAATCATTTAAAGTTGTTCAAACACACACACGCCAGAATATTAAGTACTTTCCATCCCAATTTTAACCCAAATAACCCAAACACATGTTTCCACCCACTTCCGCCAACCGAACGTGTTTTTGAATGAATGTTGTTTTAGGTGGAGGACCCCTCAAGCGGCCAAAATTCGATTTTCGTATTTATTTGCGGCTTACTCGATGCCAAATTGAATTTCATTATTCCCAACACCACATTACCCACACACACATATATATAACCGAGCAATGCCACCCAGCCAAATGCAGTGTACAATGATTGTTTTTAGTGTTTTATCTGGACTGGAGAGGTGGGGAGAAAATTTGTGAAAATTACATCCTACTCGCGAGCAACCTACAGCAAATTAGTGCTCAAAACGATATATTCAATTTTTGTAATTATAAAAATCGTATAACAAGGCACTGGCATTAAAAACTTTTAGTAATACTAACTAGATTATGACGATAATTTGCATCAGATGTAATTACAGTCGACTCTCTGGCTGTCGATCTTCTCGATATCAATAATGCTCCATGTACCGATGAATTCTTCAGTCCCTTCAAACTGCATACTTCGATTGTCTTTATTCCTCGATATTTTCTCTTGCTTGACGGTCCCTTGGATTCAATTTGCTTTAAATATCTATTCCGGTTGTCAATAATTTTACTTTCTCATGGCTTGCATAGACATTTTTCTTTGAGAAACGAGGCTTTGAAGGGTGTTTGACATTTATTTGTTTTTGTTTGCTGGACGTTGCCATGATTCTCTCCTATAGCTGGTCAGCAAGAAAAAACAAATTTCAATCGAGTCTTCATTTTGCATCGTTCTGTAAACTCTCTTCCTCGACGGTCCCTTGGATATTGACAACCAGAGAGTCGACTGTAATATATTAATTATTTAAGGCCATCATGGCCATTTTTTATGTAATGTAAAGCGAACAAGATAATTTTATAAAGTATTTTAACTGCTATAGAATTAATATAATATTTATATGTATCTAGTAAAATACACTAACAAAGCTTAATTTATATAAATATATTTTTTTGTGATTGTTCGCTTTACCGTTTTGCAGAGTACTTCATTAGAAATAAACAGCAAAATTCTTTTTTGAGAAATTAGATAAAATACAAGCTCAAAAATTAGGTCGTAAAATAAAGAAAAAAACTGCCTGCCAAGGCACAATTCAACGTAGCCAAATTTTGCTTCAGTGTTCCATTGTGACATTTTAATTACTATGCCTTCTTCAATTCTAGAATTTCATGTTCTTTGCTTAAACATGATACTCCACTTCCTCCTTCCTTCAATGCCTTTTACACCAACTGCTACGGTCCGGACAAAAAAAAAAACAATTTATTTTTTTAACGGTACACATCAACCAGAGCTTTTGCGCCCAGATTTTTGTTACAGACATTTTAGTATCTTAAAAACTACGGGTACAAACGAATTATTTTTTCATTCATCCCCTAAACTATTGTTCACAAAGTAATTTACAACAAAGTTTGACCATTTTTACAATCACGTTGTTGCAGGATTGGGTCCGTAAGTTTGACAATTTTGCAGTAAGAAGACAACAACTTCCTTCATTGCTGTGCACCCTTAAACACAAATAAGTTTATAATAAACCCTGAAAATGACACACTGGCAAGAACCAGCTGATTAAAATGGATATTTCCCTTTTTGTCATTTTATTGTCATTTTACTTCCATTTGTCGGTACCGTAGGTTGCAACAAGATAAAAAAAAACTTTGGTCTGAAGTAAATAACAAAATGCAATCTTCTGGCATGACTTCAACAATAGTTTGCAGGAATAAATAGTTACAACACATTCGACATTCGAACCGGAACGTTTGAGGTTATCTGAAAATTTTGAAATAAACAAATAAAATCAACCTTTTTTATATCCACATTATTTTTTGCATAACTTTTGAACAATTCAATTAAACTTTCTAATTTTCAATGAAACGCTATAGGGCCCGAAACAAGACCGAATAGAACAAATCGGTATAAAATTCGTTTAGCCAAAACCGAAAAATATAGTGAATACTGTCTATCATTATACCCACACATGCACAAACGTTTGCTCAGAATTTGATTCTAATTCGATGTGTTTTAATGAAAGTGAGTCTATCTAGAAGTTTTCATCAAGGAGTTCATTTTACGAGTGATTTGTGTGTTTTTTCTCAGTTAGGAAGGCAAAACCATTACAAACATGTCTACAGAACTTTTCATACCATGAATTGACTTTTCATCTCTGCAATATGCATTCTAATCCACGCTTCTCAATTTTCTGACAAAAACAACCATGGCTCGGTCATTTCGTTGTCTAGCCAATAGTCATCATCAGCCATCAAATGCGTACCCAAACAAGATTCCAGTCAGACAGCGAGTCACTTTTTGTCGAATCTTGGGAAAACAATGCGACAATACTCTCGTTAGTGTGGTGCTCTTTCCGCCAAAAACCGGGTGCACTCTTGGTGGTCGAATCCTTCTGGCAGCCAACCCGAAACTCGAAAAACTAACATCGCCTCCAAAATCACCACGTTCGTCGTGTTTTTCAACCGCGGGATATGAGACCGAGAAAAAAAATGTGCTTTTCCGACGGCTGAATGCCAGTTTGGAGCAGCTTGTTTGTCGTGGAATATGCAAATTAATGATGTTGTTTATTTGTGGATGAGTAATTCAGTGCAAGCTCCGTCCCTGTGCCCGGTGGGTGATTTTGTGCTGGGGGTGAGTAACTAACAGCATGAGGTAGTCATTAGATTTTTTCGATTTTGTGAAACCAACGAAACCTTGTCAACTTATCCACTTATCGATATATTCTTGGAGATGTGACTTTATACGTGACGTTGTTTGAGGACTGCCCCTAAAAAGCGATTTCCTACGGCAAGAGTCAATGCTCCTTTGTTCTGTGTGCTGTGATTTGAATTGGAAATTCCATCATTTACATACAAATGATGTAGTGCGTTTTTTACTGATCTTACTACAACATTGTTTTCAACGTGTCTTTGTCAACTTTTCAGACATTTGTTTGCTGTAATAATACATCATTATTGAAATTGTTTTTATAACTTAACTCAGTGAAAAGGCTTGAACCACTTTAAAAAGTCTTCAACAGTTTGCCGAAGCTGTCAACGACGAAGATGAATAGTGCATTTCCTCTCAGCTGGCAGCAAAATCTTCCATTCGCTTTGACAATTTTCTTCTTCTATTTCTTCCATTTCATTTCATTCCAAGACCGCGCTTCCTTCAGATTAGTATTAATACACTCATGCCCCCCGTGTGTCTGGGAACACTAAGCCTGTGTCTGGCGCCTTGGAAGTATGTCATTTCCTGAGAGTGAAAAATATCACGTTCCTTTTGCCTGCTCGGCAGCAAGAAGTGGTTCTCTGAAGTGGGTTATAAAAGAGAAAATCTATCTCTGCAAACCAAGTTTAACTACCCCCTCGAAGGCAAGCAGTTTGAGGTTTTGCATTTCATTTCCTTTCCCATGAACTTTATCCGGTCGGAGGCACTTTACACATTCACTTACAGTATTTTTGCTGTGCTTGGAAAGAGCAAAATCACACAAAATGTGTTAGGTATCTTTTAAATGTTTTCATAAGTGCTGCCAAACTCGATTTTTCATCACTCGTCATATTTTCTCAGCTCGGCAGCGTGTTTTTTTTTTAATTTGTTGTAAAATTATTCCAATCCATAAAAACTTTAAAAAAAATCAAAATTCAAGAAGAGCAAAAAATCCTCTCTCACCAGCAGCATATTCTTCAACCATAAGAACTACACACAGGACGATCTACTCTGCTGTCGGCGAGCGGGATGATAGATGTAATGCAAAATAGAGAACTCTCGTCAGCTGCAAATAGCACATTTTTCTTTCGAGCCACTTTTATCCAGTCAGCATCCCTCGAGCTCTCCGGTGCATAATAAAATCATCCTTATCCAGCCCAAGTTCCTCGCCCTCAGTACTTGTCCCCTTTGACACCAGGTTCGAAATTAAATGAATGTCTCTTGAACGCCAGTTTCTTCCTTTCTCCGTGCCTCTTCGTGAGAACATGCCCAGGTCGCTGAACCAAGACCAAGGGGTCGTTTTTCCTGCTCCATCGCTCTGTACCCCCGGTTGTATAACCCAGATCCGCCTTTCGAACCGGATGCACAAGAAGTGAGAAATTTATGCTTGCACTTTATAGCAATCATGTCGCAAATCAATTCTCATTTCATGCATCGTCAAAATGGCAAATTGTGTCCCTGCTGTTCCGCCCCGTGGTCTCAAGTGGCTGCCAGATGGAAGGAATGGAGATGATGACGGTCCTTCTTTCCTCGACGGAACGAAACTGGCAACGACGAGGAAGAATGATGGAAAAGTGCTTCGCCAGTAGTTTTCTTTGGCCGGTAAATATTTGTCTTCGTGTCAGTACCGGAGAGCAACTCTTCCCCTCTGACTAAGAGACTTGATGTTCGGGACCAGGTCGAGTAGAGTAAACCCCTAAAGACGAAGATACGACGAAGTGTCTACGGGAAAGTTCGGTTGACTGACGACTTCCCCCCTCTGGCGAGGGGGTGTACAGTAGGATTATAGTATTCCAGCTGGGATGAGATCTGACCAATATTAAGAGCATGTGTTTAATTTGCATATCTTGCTTGTAATTCAGTCAAGAGGACACATTTGCATAACCTTTTCTTTTCGAATTAAATCCAGATGTAAATGAAATGTAAATTAACTAATCTGTTGAATAGAGACAGGCCTGATCAGTTCCGTGAAAGGATAAATCTTATTTGCTTTAAGCATGGTTGTGTAAGTATCAAACAAATAGTTTGAAACATCTTTCATTAATATTAAAAAGAAAAACCAAAAAACGGGCTTTCCGACATAAATCTCGTTTTTCCTGTCAATCCTCCTTTGGGTTATGGTTTAGCATGGAACAGGTGTTGAAAGTCCTATACCCATCAGGGCAACCAGTAGCATGGCTAGTCTGTTTCCTCAACTACTACACTAATCGCCCGAGGGATTATTCACTCATCTTTAATTAATTTCTTGTTCCTTTTCTCACCGGCTACCGGCAAGGGATTGGAACTGTCGGTCGCGATGCCCGAAGAACGTCAGCCATCTTCCGCTTACTGCGAACACCGCATCGGAAGCTGAGCCATTCACATACTTTATGATGTAATATAATATAATCCCTTTTTCCCCCTAGACGCCTGTCCTTGGCATCGAGGGTACAGAGCGTGGGATTTACCATACTCCTAGAAATAGGAAAAAAAACCTCAGGCTAATCCTCTCATGGTGGCCCCAAGTGTTTTTGGGAAAATGAGTGGTCCCATGCCATTAATCAGGACGAGCCTTGTCTACAAGTTTATTTTTTGATTAATTTGGCTTTTTGATAAATTGCTTAGTTGTCAAAAAGCAGTGTGCTTAGTAACTTTATATATTGATGTTTGGTTATTGCACATTTTACATTTTATTTGCATAAGATGCCTATAAAAATAACTACCGTTTTCTAATAACACACATAAAGTCAATTCAGAGAAATATAAGCCTATATTCGTTTGACCTACTTTAATTCAAATCCTGCGACGCCTTTAATCCACTCTTGCCAGCAGTGCTTATAAAGCACAAACCTCAGTCCTCCCGGGGGTGCATTTATCTTTCCACCCTGCCATTCCCACGTCCCAACGGTTTAGAAGTGGAAAGTCTTGGCAGCTGATGGCAGCTGCCTTTTTTTCCTTCATCTCATTCGATTGTGTTTATTTATTTACACCTTTTCCCCACCCACCGGGTTCAGATGTCTTCAGGGACACAAGGTTCACTTCACTTCGTAGAAGAAGTTTTCAACGTGGCGGTTAGGGTAACATGGCTCAATTCTGGCCAGCACGCTGTGTCACCAAAGGAAGGTGACATACAAACCAACATTACCCTGGATCCCTCTGAACAGGACAGCCTGCAAATAAAACATATCACACCTCCAACAATCACAATCTTCTTGGCTTCCCTTTTTGCTGCTGACGGCGAAGACTGCTCACAGTTTGAACCGTTTCTTCCGTTTTACAACTTTGTTTGTCAGCACTTTTTTCGCTGCTGGTTCCCATTTCGATTGTTCGTGACGTCGCTTTTTTATGGCTGATTGTTGTTGATCTTATCAGATAGTCCTCCCGTTTTCTCAAACTCTTTGGGTTTTTCCCCCATCGGCGAAAAGTGCAATAAAATGTTCCTCCCACACTGGGGTTCACTTGACATCGTTTATCGATTCCAATCAGAACCCTTCGGAACGCCCACGGAAACCGGTGCGCTAACGGAATGGCCAGCCCTCGTCCGTTGACCGTAATCCGCTTATTACATCCACTGAACGCAAGGGATCCGTTTTTGTCCAGGGCATCGGAAACCGTTTAGTTAATCCGCCTATCCGGACAAACGCATGGTTGCGGTGAAATGCTGTCCATAGCAAAAAACGATTTTCCAACGAAACGCACCACACGAGTACCGAGATGACATTTCAAGTCCGAATCAACCGTAGCACCACGTGTCCGAACTTTCAAAACGAATAAATTGGAAAAAGAAGAATGGAATCTGGATCAACATCGGGCGCTCAATCATTCCCATTCGGTTGCACATTACAGGTTGAAATTTTTCGCACAACACTTTTAGGAATTGGTTTGCGACCAGCTTGTGCAAACTATTTCCGACTACCTTTTAATCCTTCACTAACGAAGCATCGCCCGCTGATAGGCTTTTCTAGTTTTGCGGTGCACGCATGCACTTGTGTGAATATTTGATCCGAAAATATCACCTGTTGACTAAAGCTTTCTCTGTGTCTTTCACCAAAAATCAGACCACTTTGAGTGGCCACCGTGACTGGCTCCATTCATTTGCATCAATCAGCATCAACGCTTCCTCGGACGGACGTTTTGTTTTCAGAGCCCCTTCCTGTTACCCTCCCCAGAGACCTCAAAAAAGCTTTATTCCATCATTCAACATCGTATTGTGTGTATGTCGCTAGCAAATTCTAAAATAGTCGAAAGGGTGGTTCAAATTTGTACAGAAATGAAAACGTCAGCTATTCAAATCGGGTGATTTCCACAGGTATAGACTACCCTACGTTGACTACACCGTTTCTAATAGTAGCCATGAAGCAGAAGCGAACTGTGCCCCAAGGCGTTCATCCGTAGCAAATCCGATCGGTTTTGGGTAGTCGGCTCGAAAACGGTGGCAGCATGTGCGTGCTCCACATTTAACACCACGTTGCTGGATTGCGAAATGAATCACCTTTTGCCGTCGACACATTCATGCTGGAACAGTAAGTCAACAAAACCAGCGGGGAAAAACTACTATCCGTCTCCACGCCACACCATCCAGAAAATTGCAACTCATCACATCAACCATCCTGTCCCATTGACAGGACTAGGATAATCACGCCTCGTGACGCGCGTAACTCAACTCTTGAATACAGTGGCGCATTCATTTGGAAATACAGTTAGTTCTGTTGAATGCGACGATTAACTTTCCACGTACTTTGAAGTTTGAGGGTCGTCGTTTACCCTGTGGCTATCACTAGATCGCTGATTTGTTCAAGTGGTAATTGGTTTTAACTGGATTGACACGGACGTTTCCCAGTGGCGTTGTGTGAACTGCTATCAAATTCAATTAAACTTTTGTGAGTTATCCAAGCATTACATTCAACCAGTAGTTACATGTAGAAAACAAATACTGGGATTGTTATATGTGAGTCCATTACGAAAAGTTGTTTAATGTTTAGCTAATTAAATTTAACAAATAAGAAATTAAAAATCAGTCGAACTTAACAAATAAAACAAGAACATGCAAAACATGTGTCAACGAAAAATTCGCTTAGGTCATCTCGATTTAAAATATTTTTTTTCCGCCTTGCCGTGAGACATTTTTAATAGTCCAACTGATCAATTTTTACACCCCTTCAATATAATTTAACTCACCTGTAGGCAAAGGTTCTAAACAGCAAACACGTGGTACAAATCATCTCCATCAATTTTCACCAAACAAAACATTCCGCTTCCACAATGGGCCTAATTTTCGTTTGAAATATTACAGTTCCTTTTCCATTCGACTCTGTGAAGCGTCGCCACCCCCCGCAAAAACGGGAACCGCGCGTTTCCTCCCCGACATCCGCAGCACTCGCAGTCGTAAAGCACTCCTTGAAGCATCCCTGTCAGCGGCGCGTTATGAAAACATAATAAAAAGAGCAATATAAAAATTAACTTCTACTTTACCGCCTCGTAATAAAAAGAGGGCGCCACCGCGCGTGCGAGGAAGTGGGAGGAAAATGCTTCTTTCCTTTGCCGAAACCCCCGCCCCCTGCTCTCTCTCTCTCTCTCTCTTGTGTATGTGCGTTGTGTGCAACTGTGCCAGGTATGAAGACGACGACGATCATGATGGTTTTCCTCAGGTTTTCCCCTCATGAGCAGCGAAAGAAGTTGCCGTAAAAGTTGCCCTCTGGCATCGCGGCAACGACGAAAATGCTCGTCCTCCTGCTGCATCGTCAAGTGCTAAAACATTCACACGAGCTGTTTTTCACGGTGAGATATTGTGTCGGAAATTTTTGATTTTTTTAAGTAATCTTTTTGACAGGGGATATTTATATTTGGAAGCGTAGATTTTAAATCACCCGTTTCTCAACATAAAAATTAAAATTTTCAAGTTTTAACCATAAATATCCATTATCTAACCCACAGTGCTGGTAAACACGTGGTAGCGCTCAGAAGGAAGTTGTAATCATTGTGATTTTCACGAGGGTTTCACGCGAGGGACTCGTTGTGGCAATGAAAATTCATTGAAAAATATGGGACTCCCCCAAGCCGCGCTCGCGATGTTGTCCCTTCCCCCTCGAGATTGAAGCCAAGTGTGGCACAGGTAAACAAGGAGTGGAATAACGACTCACTTTATTTGGACTGGCCCAGAGGACAAATTAAAGGTTATATTTGTACAATTTGTAACTTGGAGAGGGGCTCTGTTGGATGGGCACATTTTTTATAGCGATTATGAATCATGTTTACACAAAGAAGAATTTACGAGCAAATTTCAGCCGAAACTTGTAACGATCGGACGAAGGAAATTGTTTCTATGTTAGATTGAAAAGCTTCTTCCTGGGGTGTGCCCCGCAACTAATCTCGTGGCGCTGACGTGAGGTGACTGCAAATTTTTAACCCTGTCAGCAAGTCTGCACGACTTTGTTCGCTGTTTCGCAAGGATCGCAGACATCATCAGGGATACATTGTGCCAGGCTGCATCAGCAACATTTTCCCGCGACGACGCCAACGACGTGCAAGGACGATGCAATCTCAAAGTGGTTCCTCCCCGAGGAAGCTGTCACTAGTCCATCATCGTCTCCTCGGCTGCAGCAGCGTCGTTGTAGAATGACAATTACTCCTTTCCTCTCTCGGTTGCCCCGACTTTGTGCTACATATCCGTCACCGACGACATCACTAGAGGTTGAAAAGTTGAAATCAGTACGAGAGCATGTGTTTTACTGCACATTATTTGAAGCTTCTTCATATAATAAATTAAATTTCATCTCAACTTAACGTTATATTCATCTTTCGAACCACTACAACTCAATTTAAATATCAGCAGCAGTACTAAATACTATTTGGATATTTTTGAAATATTTTATGATCTATTAATATTGAATTTGCTTTTTTGTACTATGTACGATACCTAGGGTGCCCAGAAAAAATGACCCCCTGCTCCACAAGCGGAAAACGGTTTTTTGGGTTATTTTAAGCATCTGTGTAAATTTTTAGCGAAATTGGATGAGATTAACCCATTGATACCCGAACCTAAAGTTGGTGAAAAAAATGTTTTTCATGCAAAAATGACTTTTTTAAATCGCTAATAACTTTTCAGGATCGAGTTTTACAGTTTTGGTATGTTCTGCAAAGTTGTAGAGCATTAAATTTTCAATAAGAATCCCACTTTTGGGAATATTTGGATGTAAGTAGCGCACCGTGCAGACCAAACCGTAAGAAACTTGGGTTTTCCATACATTTTTTCGATTTTTTCCATAAAAAACTTCACCTTCGAGTATCAATGGGTAAACGATGACCGATTTTGCTCATATTTGGCCCAAAGTCCTAAAAGAGGTCAAGGAACAATATTCAGCTTGTGGAGCGAGGTTTTGAAAAAAAGGCCCATATACTGGGCACCCTAACGATACCACATGTAAGTTGATTGGCTTATGCATTTTTTGCCAAAATAATTTTACAGCCCAAGTATTAATTCAAAATAATTTTTGGTTAGTATACTTTTGTATACTCAAGAATTTTTTTAATTACACTTGCCTGTTAACTATAATCAAAACAATTTTGTTGTTTAGGTATAATTGAAATGTACCTAAACTTTGGTTGATACTTGGAAAATACGCCAGAAAATTTATTTTAAATTTATATTTTAAGCTTTTATTTAATAGGAATAAGAGTCCAGGTAACTAACAAGTTTAAACTGCCAAGCCAAATTCAAACATATGCAAGCCTTACACGTGCCAAGATGTACACAAATCTAAGAAGGAAAAAGCGGAATGACGAAGCATTGTAACAAGATGGAATCACGGTGTGAAAATGACAGCAGGTCTTCACGGTATGAAGTTCAGACAGCACAAAAGCATCATGTCACGAATGTGTGCATGGACTCGCCCCTCTTTCGCCACTCGGCCAGGAATGTAACCTCTCTCTCCCCTCCGCTTCATCTTCACCGGGAATCGTAACACAAGAGAGCAATTCTCTGAGATTTCGGTCATTCGATTTTTTTTGTATTTTTTAATCCGGCTGAAACTTTTTTGGTGCCTTCGGTATGCCCAAAGAAGCCATTTTGCATCATTAGTTTGTCCATATAATTTTCCATACAAATTTGGCAGCTGTCCATACAAAAATGATATGTGAAAATTCAAAAATCTGTATCTTTTGAAGGAATTTTTTGATCGATTTGGTGTCTTCGGCAAAGTTGTAGGTATGGATATGGACCACACTGAAAAAAAATGATACACGGTAAAAAAAATTTGGTGATTTTTTTATTTAACTTTTTGTCACTAAAACTTGATTTACAAAAAAACACTATTTTTAATTTTTTTTATTTTTTGATATGTTTTAGAGGACATAAAATGCCAACTTTTCAGAAATTTCCAGAATGGGCAAAAAATCTTTGACCGAGTTATGATTTTTTGAATCAATACAGATTTTTTCAAAAAATCGGAATATTGGTCGCACAAATTTTTCAACTTCATTTTTCGAAGGAAAATCGAATTTGCAATCAAAAAGTACTTTAGTCAATTTTTGATAAAGTGTACCGTTTTCAAGTTATAACCATTTTTAGGTAACTTTTTTGAAAATAGTCGCAGTTTTTCATTTTTTAAAAATAGTGCCCATGTTTGCACACCTTTAAAAAAAATATTTTTGAAAAGCTGAGAAAATTCTCTATATTTTGCTTTTGCGGACTTTGTTGATACGACCCTTAGTTGCTGAGATATTGCAAAGGTTAAAAAACAGGAAAATTGATGATTTCTAAGTCTCACCCAAACAACCCACCATTTTCTAATGTCGATATTTCAGCAACTTAAAACGGGCAAAACATTCAATATTACGCCCATTTGAAATGTTAGTCTTGATTTTAAATTTTTGAAAATATTTTTTTCGAAAAGATCGGAAAATTTTACGAATGTTTCATGTTTTAACATTGTAAATCGGACCATTAGTTGCTGAAATATCGACATTAGAAAATGGTGGGTTGTTTGGGTGAGACTTAGAAAACATCAATTTTCCTGTTTTTTAACCTTTGCATGGCAATATCTCAGCAACTATGGGTCGTATCAACAAAGTCCGCAAAAGCAAAATATAGAGAATTTTCTCAGCTTTTCAAAAATATTTTTTTCAATAGTGGGCAAACATGGGCACTATTTTTAAAAAATGAAAAACTGCGACTATTTTCAAAAAAGTTACCTAAAAATGGCTATAACTTGAAAACGGTGCACTTTATCAAAAATTCACTAGAGTACTTTTTGATTGCAAATTTGATTTTACATCGAAAAATGAAGTTGAAAAATTTTTGCGACCAATATTTCGATTTTTGAAAAAATCTGTATTGATTCAAAAAATCATAACTCGGTCAAAGATTTTTTGCCCATTCTGGAAATTTCTGAAAAGTTGGCATTTTATGTCCTCTAAAACATATCAAAAAATAAAAAAAATTAAAAATAGTGTTTTTTTGCAAATCAAGTTTTAGTGACAAAAAGTTAAATAAAAAAATCACCAAATTTTTTTTACCGTGTATCATTTTTTTTCAGTGTAGTCCATATCAATACCTACAACTTTGCCGAAGACACCAAATCGATCAAAAAATTCCTTCAAAAGATACAGATTTTTGAATTTTCACATATCATTTTTGTATGGACAGCTGCCAAATTTGTATGGAAAATTATATGGACAAACTAATGATGCAAAATGGCTTCTTTGGGCATACCGAAGGCACCAAAAAAGTTTCAGCCGGATTAAAAAATACAAAAATTAAAATTAAAGAAAAAAGACCGATTCCGTAGAGAACTGCTCAAGAACGGAAGTCAACATCTTCCGCCAAGCTACAACAAAGTGCAACGACGAAGTCGGTCTGTTGGCGGTTGAATGGCAACAGACCTCCTCCAGACACGCTATTAGTGTCACCCGACAGTCCACCAGCCACGTTTGCTGCTAGTTTATCGAGGGATACCGGGGGAACAGTGACGAAAAGGGCGGCTACATTCCCATAAAGTGTTTGTTATATTAACTTTCACCCCCCGATGCAGCGACCCTGTCATGTGGATAGAAGAGCTCGGGAACAACTTCTGGCAAATGCTCGCAGCAAATATTGTGCTTCTACATATTTTATGTTTATTAAATGTGAATAGATGACACAAAAGGCAAAAATTACCATTGTTCACTGCGTCATTCAGCTGTGATTTTGCTCGGTTTCTATCGCTGCGCAGATATACTCATACAAGTATGAACTGCAGAAATTTACTGGAGCAGAATCTTGAGTCATTTTGTAAACTTTAACACTCAATTATGAAACGATTTTTATTAAATTTCTGCCTCACAATTATTTCCAAACTGAGTTGGAATTGATCGATTAAGGATAATTACATCAACGTTGTCGATCACTTTTGCCAATCCGCTTCAAAGCTCACAACCAGCATCTCGTCATCCCTTCAATACTTCAATCAGCGCACAACGAAGAGCCTCATAAAACACTCAACACTCGTAAAATAGTACCCCTGCTCTTCCCTTTTAGTACTTCTTTTGTCAGCTACTGGAAAGGACCCTGTCAAGAAATGTGAGGAGTACAAAAGCTGAAAGTACTCGGCAAGAGCATCTTCGCCGCGCTCTATGTAGGGCTGAAAAAAGAGAAGGAAAAACTGGCAGTGAACCTGCTGGCTTCTGGTTAAGACGAAACGAAAAACGAGACGGCCCCATAAAAGGCAAATTAAACCGTTTTTATACCGAGAGCAAACTGCCGAAGCTACTTTTCGAGGAACACCCTACGTACCGGCACCAGACTGAGGTGTCTTTAAGTACCCAAAGGTCTGTCTTGTCTTACGTTCTGAGGCAAACGAGCACAAAAGGAACGTTGCTTTCCTCCGAATTTCCCATATTTTTTTCTCCCTTTACTGGCGTGAGCCTGCTGCCTCCTCACATAACTATAATTTTCAAACGATAAACTTTATAAAACGTTAAGTGATGATTATATTCACTTTTCAACACCTCCCAGCGAAACGGTACGTCTTTGTATCGGTACTACTTCAATGGAATTCTTTGTGGTTGCTCCCTTTGCTGGTGGAATGCTTCGTCTTTTTTTTCTTTCGAAAGCTTCAAGTTTTCAACACGACATACAACAAAAATTTACGCTGCTGGAAGGTAGGTTTTTTGTTGTTTGCTAAATTGTTATAAAAAAATAGAAATTTTGACAAAGCGAATTTAACTTTTAAAATATTTAAAAAAAATCGTAAATTTAAATTCTTTTGAAATTTGAAGACATTTTTGAACGAAAATTAGTAACTTTGTATTTACATTTGAAATTCAAATAAAAGGGTGAGCACGGTTGTTTTTTTGCTACCCTCACAGATACACGGGGTGCGCATGGTTGCTTAACCCCTTCCCGCCCAGAGCAAAATCGAGATTTTTTTACGTTTTTCCACATTACTCGTAACTGGATTGATCGAATTGGACGAAATTTTAATGGTTATTAGTTCACATTCTATATTAACTAATGCAGGTTGAAGGAGGTTGAAAAATGAATGTTAACAGAGAAATTTAATTTTGAATCCAAAAATTAGTGGTGCTCTGGAGTAACAATGGGCGTTAGAGGGTTAAGATAATTCCATAGCAGAGTAATTCTCGCTGAAAGTGGACCACTATTTACACAAGGTGCTCAAAAATCAAAAGCAATGTACTTTTCCAATAGCCCCCACCAAGTTATGAATGAAGCCATGTTTGGTTGGTTGAATTTGTCCTCACCTCGGCGCCACAAAGCTAAAACATTTTTTTAAATTGGTAATTTTTTGACTTAGACGCGTCTACAAAATTGCTCATAACTTTGCAAAACTTTATGAACCCTTGATGTTTAGGGGTGTTTTGGAAAGGAAATGAGCAGAGCTTTCGAATGAACTTGTCAGAAAAATACCCTTCCATACATTTTTTAGCCACAAAACACCAATGTATTTTTAAAAGTCATTTTTGAAGGCCGGCGCCCCGCTTTATCGAAGAACTGACAAATCCATTCGAAAGCTGAGACGATTTCACATAAAGGACCAATAAATCTAAGGTGTATGTTCCTCCTATCTTTTTTAATCTAATTTTGATTCTGCTAGCGCAGCGCTCCGTTCGCATTTCGGGTCCCAAAAAGTTGCAATTTGCTTGCCTCATTTTAAGGTTTTGTCAAAAAATATAGGTGTTCACTTTTTAAATGATAGTTTATTGTCCAAGGATCAAAATGCACTTTCGATAATTGACCAATATTTATATTTTTGGGTTCTTCCAGGCAATTTAATGTCGAAAAATTGTTTAATTTTTAATTTTTTTTTTGTAAAATGCTCACTTACAATTGGGTGGACTTTTTTCAGTAGAACTAATGAATGTAGCATGTAGGAAATTTCAACACGAACATTTTTATCTGAAAGAAAACGTAATTTCGATACTCCAGTGCCAAGATATTTTAGTTTTAGTGCGAAAAAAGTGCCAATTTTACAAATTTCTCGGAATTAACAAACACGGCCTATTATTTACATGCGGCATATGTTTTGGAGGCCAGAGTATGGTTTCTTATAGTTATTTTGGTCGCTGAAATCGGATCTGGAATCAAATTTCAGATAAACAGTTAAATTTGGAGCCACGCGGTAATATGCTGTAATTTTAATCGCTAGTGAATTCGGTCATATGTCATCTTTCGCTCACCTTTAATTGATATTTTACTCACGGATTTTTTTTATGGAGAAGTTTTTTTTCAACTTCTGATTGTTTTGAGAGGCCTCGTGGCGCGGTGGTTAGCGGCTTCGGCTGCCGATCCCTATGTGGCTATGGGGAATACACGCAAATAATATTTTAGCGTGACTAAAATATCACTGTTCACTGTTTAACTGAAATTTGATTCCAGATCCGAATTCAGCGACCAAAATCACTATAAGAAACCATACTCTGGCCTCCAAAACATATGCCGCATGTAAATAATAGGCCGTGCTTGTTAATTCCGAGAAATTTGTAAAATTGGCACTTTTTTTTCGCACTAAAACTCAAATATCTTGGCACTGGAGTATCGAAATTACGTTTTCTTTCAGATAAAAATGTTCGTGGTGAAATTTCTTACATGCTACATTCATTAGTTCTACTGAAAAAAAAGTCCACCAAATTGTAATTGAGCATTATACAAAAAAAAATAAAAATTAAACAATTTTTCAACATTAAATTGCCTGGAAGAACCCAAAAATATAAATATTGGTCAATTATCGAAAGTGCATTTTGATCCTTGGACAATAATCTATCATTTAAAAAGTGAACACCTATATTTTTTGACAAAACCTTAAAATGAGGCAAGCAAATTGCAACATTTTGGGCACCCGAAATGCGAACGGAGCGCTGCGCTAGCAGAATCAAAATTAGATTAAAAAAGATAGGAGGAACATACACCTTAGATTTATTGGTCCTTTATGTGAAATCGTCTCAGCTTTCGAATGGATTTGTCAGTTCTTCGATAAACCGGGGCGCCGGCCTTCAAAAATGACTTTTAAAAATACATTGGTGTTTTGTGGCTAAAAAATGTATGGAAGGGTATTTTTCTGACAAGTTCATTCGAAAGCTCTGCTCATTTCCTTTCCAAAACACCCCTTAACATCAAGGGTTCGTTGAAGTTTTGCAAAGTTATGAGCAATTTTGTAGACGCGTCTAAGTCAAAAAATTACCAATTTCAAAAAATGTTTTAGCTTTGTGGCGCCGAGGTGAGGACAAATTCAACCAACCAAACATGGCTTCATTCATAACTTGGTGGGGGCTATTGGAAAAGTACATTGCTTTTGATTTTTGAGCACCTTGTGTAAATAGTGGTCCACTTTCAGCGAGAATTACTCAGCATTTACATCCAAAATTCACAATTCTATTTACTGGCAAGAAAATCACTAAAATTCAATTCTGTCGATTGCAGCGTATTCAGGGAGCTCTAATCTATCATACCTTGGCGAAAATTAAGCGTTTGTTGTCATCAACTTAAAAATCCAGAGTTTTTTTTTTATAAGGACCTATAAACATATCTAGAGTTTTTTTAAAGGTCTTATAAACATATGAAAGACAATAGCTTAAGAACCTTTACTAAAAAATTCTAGATATGGAAGAAAAAAGCTTATAGTACATTTAAAAAAACTCTAGAAATGTTTTCGGTTTGAGAAGGTTGAGAATCGCTGTATTACACAAATGAAATTGTTATTAAATTATAACAAACTTCTCATACTTTAATTTAAGAGTAAAATCTTTATCATTTCCGAGAAAAAGGCCGTTGCAAATATTTTTTGAAGTCCCTCGGCTCTGACCAAAGTCGAGGGAGGGGGCAAAAAAATTAAAATTACAAGCCTAGGTTTCAACATTTGGATGAAAAAAGTGTTTAAAAAAGCATTTTTCACGCGTCCAGTTGCTTTCCAATATTTAATTTTCGAAATATTGATGCATTGACGGAGATTTTTTTTCGCGCAGAAAAAAGAAGAGTTCAAACATTATAAGTATGATTTTAAACGCAGGACAATGCATTTTTACTGGTTTTCGGTTGATTAAACTTTAATTTTCTTAAAAATATTGGAATTTTTCGAAAAAAAAATTTTGCCCCTGATTATTCAGGCCGATTTTGAAGGGGTGGGCGACAAAAACTTTGAAAAATATTTGCAACGCCCTAATGCAGTTTAAAACAAACTTTTCACAACTTGCTTTAAATTTTCATTCAACCGTATACTACACTCACTCAAAATGAAGCAGAAGCAACATTCGTCCTCAGATGTATCTTCTAGTTCTAATCTTGATAGATTCTGTGCAATTACTAGTTCCTCTCTTACAAATACATTGTTTGGACATATGGTAGCGTTTCTCAAGTCCCAGACAAGTTGTCAACATACGACGGCCTGCCACCGAAAGTGCAGCTTGGAAAATGTGTTTATAATTGATCGTATTTGCCCAGGGTACACATACACACACACACAGTGGTACTTGTGTTTCGGTTACGAACTGATCCCATTGTGTCTGTGTGCTCTCTCAATACACGATATAGAGCAAAATTTGCCACCTCTCCCACAAAAGGGGCGATTGCTGTTGACTGCACGGTGCATGGATTTCGTACGCCCCCGCAAACGCAAAATATAGGTCCTTTGGGCTTATCTTGTCTGGTTTTGCTTGCGTGCTTGCTTGAACTGCCCCCCAAACCGCAACGGCACAATCGGAGATGACCAGGGGAGGGAAAGTGTAGAAAATTGCCTACGTCCTTTGCGTATTCTCAATGTGGGATGAATCTTTAATTTTGTTTTCCCAGCACTCTCCTTTTGGTACGTTCAGTGCAAGAAGAGAAGCGTTTTGCTTGCTTTCTGGCTGCCGGCCTGTCGAGCAACTCGAGATGAAGGCTGAATTCATAAATAGAGCAGACAAGGACGATTCAGGAAGCAAACCACCTCCTTCCCGAAGACTTCATCCGGTTATTGGGGCTGGAACCTACAAGTCACAGGGACACGCCATAAATTCATTTCTAATGCCGGCTGCCACACTCACACGTAGCTTGGGATCCAGTAAGAGACCATCGAGGACCAGCCGGAATCGAAATCGGAATCGGAAATGGCACATTAGAGAGAGATGTTGTCCTGTAGAAAGGGAAGAAGGGGATGGCCCTGTTTGTGGTTGGTCACACACTCGTGGCTCCCCGGCTGAGGAGAATCTTGTCACCGAGTCAGAAGCTATTGAAAACAAAGAAAACAACCGGAATAAGGAACACACACTTCAATCTAACTTGTACTTCTGAATCATCTTCCACACGATAGGTTGCTCGATTGGCTGTCGTCCGGGTCAGGGAAGACAATTTTAAATTGAATTTAAGCTCTCGGACCACACACCAGTGGGACCAATAGTGGCATACAAAGTCGGAGGTCCAGCCGGAAGAAGAGCCAGCTTCTTTGGCTTTCGTTTGCGGTGCCGACAGCTGTTCGTTAGAATGGCCCTTTTAAGCATTTTTGGCTGAAAAGTGATTCGAGTAGTAATAGAGGCATTTTGAAAAAAAAGAAACTTGTTGTATTATGACCTATGTTGTCATAAAAAAATACAAAAATATCTTGTGACCATCATCACTTACCAAAAAAGTTAAAATTCCAGTTTTTATAGCTTTTCATTAGATTCTATCGAAGTACAATGATAGCAGAACCACCCTCAAGCCAGCATATCATGCTCAATCATAAGCATCAATGTCGTACTTTGGGAATCGGTTGAGGTTTGCAAAGCACAAAGAATAGCTGAGACAAGTGTCATAACTAGTGCTAGACCGAAGCAACTTCATTCCGTTCCCGTTCGAAACGGTCCACCCTGCAAGCAGAAAAAGGAGAGAAACACAAAGTTGAATGCAAACACAAAATCCTGTTACCGAATCAATATGCAAGAATTTCTATTTGAATGCTTATACCTCTCCTGGAACAAGTCGGCTGCTCATGGTTGGGATGCATTCGATTGTTCGATTCCAAGGAGAAAGAACCTTATCTGGGAGGAATGTTAGAGCAAAAATCTGTCGGCATTGTGCTCTCTTGTTTCAATGGAAAAAAAATGATTTTTTTTTATAGCATAACAAACATTTCAAAATCCCACCAAAAGGTGGAGTTAAATGTGTCGGATCATTATCAAACAACTTTGTCGAAGAGCGCAAAACGATTCGAGTTAACCCTGACGAGTTATTTGCGATTTGAAGAAAATGTTTTTGTATGAACACATCAGGGGGAATCAGGGGGTATCACTGAGGTCGATTTTTTTATTGTCACCCTAATATGCGCCGTTGCAAATAGTTTTCAAAGTTTATGTCGTTTATTATTTTTGAGTTTGAAATCTGGGACAACACAACATAATGTTTACAAGCTAGTAAAGAACGACTGCAACTAATGCTACTCGTGTGTGCAGCTCTGGAAGGAGACAGATATGCATATAATTTATTCATTTCGATACAACAATGTTGAAACCAATCCTAACATGTCCTCTTAGTACACAGTACATTGGAACAGACGGAATGACAGATAAGTTGACATACTATACAGATACGAGCCATTCTAATCGAGAGATGAAACATTTCCATACGATTACACGCTTTTGTTGTGATGTAGAGTGTCAGAACAAATGATTATCTGCTCCATGGATTGTATTGTTTGCGAAACATATTAATATATTTCACCCTTGCTTACTCAAGAACAAGACATACCGTTAACTGGGGTGACTTTGATAGCCCGGGGTGACATTGATAGAAATTTGATTTGGCCACTAATTTTAATACATCCAATGTAGCAGTTACATTTTTGCATATAAGTTCGATGATAAGCTATCCCTTAATGCTTAAATACTCAAAATTCTTTTAAAAAAATAGATATTAATTTGACGGGCATTTGAAAAACCAATCAAAGTCACCCCGGGCTATCAAAGTCACCCCAGTTTACGGTACTTCGATATAGAGCTAGAAAAAAGGATTGATATGAATACAACTGGTTGTACAAAATTATTTAATTTTAGCATTGCCTGCTACTTTACAACCAACGGACTAGTAGGAAAGTTGCCTAACAATTTCATATGATGTAGCAAACTCTAGTGCTTAAAACTCAAATACCAAGTACGCCGAGAGTTCGTCAAGATGGTGCCCTCAAATTTTCCACTTAAAGACTACTCCAACTCCACTTCTCCAAACTGGAAACTTTTGTCCGCTTCCGTTCGTGCAGCGTTCCCCCTTCCCTCGACCAGACCTGCATGTTGTTTTTCTTTGCCTTTATGAAAGACAAATATATCCTCGATGTTTGCCGTGCAGTAATCCTTTTAGCCTCGTGCTCACATATAAACCCATTCGAGGACACCAGTACCGGCATTAGAGGACTCTTCCGGAAGAAACCCTTCTCTGAGGTTCAACTTTTGCTGCCGCCGAAGCAACTGAACTGAACCGGATCAGCTTAATTGTTTGTTAATTTTCATGAAATTTCTATTAAACTGAAACCAACTTTCTGGTACTGAAGAACGCAAATTCTCACGCTTAGAAGAAAGTTGAAAAAGTGAGATTTCCGGAAAACCTTGCAAGTGGTAAACCGATACAGAAAAAAACAACACACGAATGAACATCAAGATTTTCCGCTTTCCCAGCGAAAACATCGTACGGCAAGCAGAGCCTAATCATTAATTCATGAAATAATAATACACCCGCTTGCCGCAAATTGCTCCCACATTAGAGGCTTGCACGTTTCCCAGCCGAACATCGTTAAATGGGATTAAACGTGACTCCCCAACCTACCCCTGGGTGCCACTTCCGGCTAACGGCAAATCATTGCTCATTCAAAGGAAACCGCTCTTGCTCTCTCTGTCTCTCTTTCTATGCTCACTTCGAAAAACATCACCCAAAACACAGAACATACCGTACACGAGTATGTCTCGTGGCTCCCGAGGCAGAGATTTATGATTTAGGGGAAATCTACCCTTTCCAATCAAACACCTATCTTCGTCATATGGAGAGTTTGATGCTCGATTAAAGCTCCAAAAATACTATTTGGGCTATAAACTTACCAGCAACAGCACCGCCTCGAGTAAGCACGCAAATGTATGCCACTTACTGGCCAAAAAGATCACATTTAATGCACTTTTGATCATAATTTGTATTTTGCGAGACCACTTCTCATCATTTTGTTGGCACACACAGTGACACACACGAGAATCCCTCAAACGCTTAATGAATATCGCCAAAATTAACTTTTCACTTTCGCTTACTTTTTCACGGCGCTTAAGATATGAAATTGCTTCCAACTACCGGCAACATGTTCTTTTGATGATTAGTAAGGCACTCACTTGAAGAATAATCCCGAAAAATGTAATAAATTAGCAAGCGCCATCAAAAAAACAAACGCGCCAAGTCGTTTGACGTTTCAATTTTCACTTTGAATTCCAATCGAAGGCTGAAGAAAACCGAGCGAGAGACGAAGGCAAAAAAGAACAAAGGCTGGCCGTCAACACCACCAGCAGCACAGCCAGCGATGCCAGGAAACTTTCCCTATAAATGCCACTTTTCGTGAGTGTTCGTTTGAACTGTCAGCGCAAATGGCAACACTCGACAGAGTGTTGGAAGAAAAAGAACTAAGCCGATATTAGAAAAATGGGCGTGGCCCAATGCATTCGCCTCGATTAGAATACCCTTGGGAATTTTTTTTTGTTAAATGCTTGGTAATGAAATAGAATAACTTTTAGTGAAAGTGAAAATAAACAGAAATGTTCACAAAAACTTGCTCTACTCGTTGGTGTACTTGGTTTTAGTAAAATTCAAGGGAGACTCTAGATTATCCAGCATCATTCAAACACGACCGCTTATTAGGATTAAAATGGGTAGATTTCCCCTATTTAGGAGATTAATGATAGCGGAAAACGCTTTGAGGCTGTGATTCTTCGTGTGATAGGCACGAAGGGAAAAATCTGCTTAGTGTACGCATGAATTATGTCACTACCCAAAAGAATCGTCACAGCGATTCCATTCTATTTGAAGGTGACGATGAGACATATTACACCTGCCAATGAACTTATGTTCTTATATGGACCAATGGGAAAAGGATGCAATCAATCTTAATGTTCTCGTCAAAACCAGAGCTGCTGAGATATCTAAGCAGGTAAATTGACCATGGAAACAAAATTAAAAAAGTATGTGATAAAATTATTGAAGTTTTCTTTTTGTAGTATCTTATT